>NW_022170510.1:19048586-19088753 GCF_008802855.1 Photinus pyralis | reverse complement strand
ATATCCCTGTAGAGATATTGGGGCCCTGGCTTTGCGAAGGGTTTTTCTAAACTCAAAATAGTACAAACAACACGTGCAACAGGTGCTGTGGTGAATAGTTTAATAGAAGTAAGAAACCTGATCAGAAATTATTTTATAAATGTGTCCACCAATACCAAATGTCAATCAGAAGTTAGAGGCAATAATTTTCTGCACAACTTCACCAGGGGACCTTATAGTTAGCATTAAAATATTTGAAAAAACGTTTGTTGACATTGATGAAAAAATGTAGTCGAGCATTGTTCCAGAAATACATTGTATTATTAAAATCAAAATAGACTGCTTCTTGAAAATGTCAATTAGTTTTTCCCTCACCATCGTGTGTTGTATAATAATTTTGTCAGTTGCGTTTGAGAATACGAAACTAATATCTGTATAGGTTTGCAGAGATCTCTGAATTCGCGAGACATACCGATTTTAATCCATTTGGTGAATTACGAACATGAAAATGTTTTGTGACAAGAAGTGGAATTAATGCGGAATAAAAATTCATGCGAGGCAGCATCTCTTTCCCCACTTCTCCTTTCTCCATTCCTACGTTAGGGTGCTCTTTGTGTAACAGTAAAAGCTGCCAAAATTTAAAGTCCTATCATATCAATATAAATACCATTGAAACATATGTTCAAATAAAATTCTGTTTCGGCGAAATGGCTTCCATATTGCGAGGCAATTCGGTTTTTCAAGCCAAGAAGCAATTTCAAAGAAGGTGACATTCAATTGGTCCGAAATATCTTTGGAATCCTTTAAATTGCAAAATCTGCAATACTTTCTTGTTGTATATATTATGTTGCCACGAACGAAATTTATTTTAAAGTTGAAGGTTCTTATTTAAATATTTATATTTGAATAAGCGAGTCGAAAGATTAACGTACTTTTATTTGAATTTTGCCGCTTCTCTCTTTGATATTGTAGGTAATTATCTTTCCCTTTATATTTTTTTAAGAATACCTCAGCGGCACGAGCTATTAACAAGCAGAACGATCGATCGCTTAACTCAAGCACCCTGGGGGTCAATTTTTGAGCGCTCGCAAATGGGAAACGTATACGGAACAATACGAATAGTAGGTAGTTTGTTTCAAATTTTGACAGCACGTTTCTTTGCGTGCTCTTAAAATATCCTTCGCTTTTTTTGCGAGCGGTAGATAGCTGGCGTAATTTGATACTCGAATGCGTTTTGCTTTGAATATAAAGTATAGTGACCAGTTGATCGTCAATTTTAAAAATTTTATCGAAAATAGAAGAATTGATAAACGTTTTGGCCATTCAAGATTTTAGATTTTTTACGTAATTTGGTTTTCCGGGAACTATAGGGTGCATAGACTGCACGCATGTGCCCATTTTTCCTCCGAAAAATTGAGGATCCGGAGCATCCTGAATATTTATATATAAACCGAAATGGTTACCACTCTATTAATGTGCAGTCGGTAAGTTTAAAGAATGGAAGATGAGTGGATAACGTTACAAAAATGTTGTTAGATATGTGACAGCAGCCTCAACATTCTAAATGTGAAAGCAAGGTATCCGGGAAGTAGGTACTAACGATGCATATAGATATACCTATATCAGAAAAAACTCGTTGTTGATCCATTCTCTAAATGGGGAGATGAACCATATAGGAAATAGACGACTCAATTCCTCAAAGGGGAAGGTTTTGAGGAATTGAGTTTTCCTATTTATGGAATCAATCAAATGTCCATGGTCTCATGCAGCAATTACATCGATTAGTATTGGGTGTGTGACACATTTATTAATAAATGTAGTTCCTTACACTAATACTTATTCTTTACAGGAGATTCGGGATATCCCCTTCGCTCTTGGTTGTTAACACATTTTAATAATGTGGAACCAAACATTCCAGAAAGCCGTTACAATAATCTCCACAAAACAACAAAGGCAACAATAGAGATGTAATGGTTTGTTAAAGAAGCAATTTCGTTTTTTATTAAAGCATCGATTTCTTCATTATACCTGTACTCCAGTCGACGCGCCGCTTCGCTCTAGTGAGCGGTACCCTTTATTTTTCACATATTCCACCAGCATAGTTTTTTGCTTTTCGGAATCATTTGCACCTCTCTTTTTTAAACTGTCCATTATAATAACGAGGTACAATTATATACACCTCTTTAACCATAGAACAGATGGAATGAGAATAAATACGAAATTAGATTTAATTTTGCGAAATGTCAATTTTAATTCAGGTGTTGTCAAATCTATCAATCGCAATATATGATCGCATCTTTACGATGATCGTAAGTAAAGTTGCGAATAATAGAAACTGTCACTCAAAAATTGATTGTTTTCTTGACATTCGTAACTACGTACACGTAACTTTGCGTATTCGCAAAAAAACGATCGCATCTCAAAAATTGACCCCCTGAACAGATGCGGAATGAATGGCAACCTAATATCAAAACTCACAAAGCGATCTAGCGCCGGTAATAAGTAATGCAGTGAAGAGTAAAACAGTTTCATGCTGTGTACTTGGAACCATTAAATATAAAAACGAGTAGAAAAATAAAGCCCTTCATGAGAAGGCCGAAATCAATATGGCTCAGTGGCTCGACATTCTAATTTAATTGAGTTGTTCTGCGATGGTGTAGACATCAAATAAGTTTAAGGTCGCTTATTTGGTTGGACGCCGCGCCGTTGAAAGCTTAAATTTTTACTTTTTCCAATTCGTTTTGTCGATTCTATATCGCACACAAAAACGGTAATATGCTTTAATTTTTCACCTCAAGTGATCTCAGCGATTTCATTTTGAACAGAATCTGAAAATACCAATGCCATTAGGTGGTTTGAGTTAAAATTAGATTAATAGAAGTGATATAATGAATTGGGGAATTTAAAATACACGTTAGGCGAGCGGGTAAAAAGCAAATTTTGAAATTTTTCATTAACTAAATAACTCAAACTTTGATAAAGGTGTAGAAGCCGGTCTCGACAATTGCGACAAACTTCCTCCTTTAATAAGATTCACACAAGTCATATACAGGTGCAGTGATATCGGCTGCGTGATTTTTGTTGTGAATTGTAGAGATTGGTTACAGAATTTCGATTGTAATTCTTATTAATCGTAGTTTTAGTTATAGTTTTCAGAAGTCATTTTTCATTTCGATTAATTCAAATTTTAATATTTAATGTTTTATAGATCTCTATCAGGTAATTTAGATTTAGAATATACGGGATGTTTCATTTCAAAGATGTTTCATATTTGCTAGTTTAGCCAATGTCTTACCTCCAATTATGCCAAGTACAGCAGCAATTGCTAACGCGGTCAAAAATTGATTATTCATCAGGTTATTCATCGATCGGGTAACACTAATTAATTATAAATAAACAATGACATTAATAGTATTGTGGCGATCATTAACGCCAATCGATAGATCCTAGAAAAACAATATAGGTGGTTGTCTAGGTGAAAAAAATTTAATAATTAATAATTGGCATTCTGTTTATATTTCAAAATAAAAAATAGTTCCTTTTCCTGTATTTTGTAATAAAACGCTACAATTTGGTAACCCCGACTTGAGACGTGAGTGATTACGTGCGGACACATCTGAAAAATGGAACAACAACTACAGGAACAACAAACGCTCATCGCGCGGCTGCAGGAGCAATTAGCGGAAAGTCGACAACAACCGCAACCTACAACAGATACGATAGAGGAGATTAGAAAGGTTAAATTACCAATTTTTTGGCAAAAGGACCCCGTCCTATGGTTTGCACAAGTAGATGCCCAATTTCATACGTATAAAATCAGGTCAGACATCACAAGATTTTTCACAGTGGCAGCTGCACTAGATTGTAATGTATTACAACAGGTCTCCGACGTCGTGGCTAATCCACCCTCGACAGACAAATACGAGACCATAAAGAAGAAACTCATTGCGGCGTATTCTGACTCGCAGGATCGTCAGTTGCGCAAGCTGCTTAATGAAATTGAATTAGGTGATCACAAACCTTCCCAATTACTGCGACAGATGAGAAGCTTAGCAGATAAACGCATTAACGAAGACGTACTGAAGACCTTGTGGGTGCAGCGCTTGCCTCAAAATGTCCAGCTCATTCTTTCTGCCAGCGAAGGTGTCACGTTGGATAAGATGGCCGACGTCGCAGACAAACTTGTGGAAATATACGCTTCTGGGTCGATTTCTGCAGTCAACCGTGCTGCGTCTCCCAGACGCACGGACATGTCAGAATCTGCATCTGCATTATTAGTAATGCAAAAACAAATTGAGATGCTCACTGACATGGTTGAAACCCTCACCACCGATAGAGGACGTTCACAACAGCGTTATGGTCGATCTAAATCTCGTTCACGGACACACTCCGGTAACTCTAGACATCGCCCAGCAGAGGAAGTTTGTTACTACCATGCCAGTTTCGGTGAAAAGGCAAGAAAATGCAAACCTCCCTGTAATTTCAAGCCGAAGGAAAACTAAACAACCCACCGACACATGAGGCAGTGTTCGGGGGTAGCGAAAAACATCATCGCCTCTTCATAACAGATAAAAAGTCCGGAATTCGATATCTAATCGACACGGGAGCAGATATATCGGTGCTTCCAAAGCAGTTCTTGGGTAAGTCAACTTGCATACTCACTAAAGTGTCGCTTTTCGCAGCCAATGCCTCACCAATATCAACTTATGGAGAAAAATTAATTTGCCTCGACTTGGGATTAAGGCGATCGTATAAATGGACTTTCGTTATAGCCAACGTCTCTCAACCCATAATAGGCGCAGATCTTTTGAGTTATTATAGTTTGCTAGTTGATTTAAGAAACACAAAACTTATTGACTCGAGAACTCAACTCACCTCTGTCGCTAGCATTGAAGACTGCGATGCTCCAACAATTACAACTCTCGTAGTTTCTTCAAAATATCATGAGGTTTTGGCTCGATTCCCAGATATCACTCGCCCCGTACCGCCAGACACTAAAGTGAAGAGCTCCACGGTGCACCACATTATCACAACTGGACCTCCTGTATCGCAACCAGCTCGTCGACTTTCGCCCGAAAAATTAAGAATTGCCAAGGCGGAATTCCAGTTTATGATGGATCAAGGATGGTGCCGACCATCCAACAGCCCGTGGGCTAGCCCACTTCATCTGGTACCCAAGAAAACACCAGGAGACTGGAGACCTTGCGGTGATTACAGACAATTAAAACTTAAAAATAAAGGCAAAATAAAATAAAAATAAATAAATAAATAAAAGACATATTAATTTAGTGTTAGCAGATTTTGATTTTTGTTTTTGTTATATTGATGACATTTTCATTTGTTCTTCTTCTCCTTGAAAAAGTGTTTCAGCGTCTTAAAGAATTCAAAATTATTGTCAATCCTGCAAAATGTGTTTTAGGCGCTGATCAGGTAGAATATTTAGGCCACCTTATATCAGCTGATGGTAGCTCGCCGCTCCCTGGCAAAGTATCTGCAATCCTCAAATTTCCGAAACCGACCATCGTCAAGGACTTACGTCGTTTCCTAGGCATGGTAAATTTCTATCGGAGATTTATGAAGAATGCTGCTGAAATCCAGGATCCTTTGAACGATTATCTGAAGAACAGCTGTAAAAACGACAAAACGGCTATTATATGGTCATCCAAAGCTGAAACGTCTTTCGAACGATGCAAGAAAGATCTGGCGAACTGTGCTCTTCTAGCATATCCAATCGAAGGTACAACACTCGCGCTGACAACCGACGCTTCAGATTTCTCCATCGGCGCAGTTCTGGAACAGTGCAACAATGATTCATGGACGCCGTTAGGTTTTTTCTCGAGGAAGTTGAGACAGCTTGACTTCATAAGCCAGTTAACAACCTCCAGTATACATATACCTGGAGAAAGTAATGTCGTTGCTGATGCTTTATCCAGAATCGAAGAAATAATCACGCCTACTGTAATCGACACTGAAACACTCGCCGCTGAACAAGAAATTGATGGAGAATTACAACGGCTGCTGAATGGGAGCGAAACATCGTTAGAAATGAAAAAGCTTTGTCCATTTGATAACAGTTCAACAATAATAGCCTGCGATGTTTCTACAGGCATAATCCGTCCTTATGTACCTAAAAGTCTAGGACGAAAAGTTTTCCATATGTTTCATAATCTCTCACACCCTAGTGGACGAAACGCCGGTCGAGCGATAAAGAAGAAATTCGTTTGGCCATTCATGAATCGAGACATCACGTCCTGGGCGCGATCATGCATACAATGTCAAAAATCGAAAGTATCACGACACACAGTGAGCCCTCTAACTTCTTTTACTGTTCCAGATAGTAGATTTTCACATGTCCATATTGACATCGTAGGACCACTCCTACCTTCCCAAGGGCACAGATATTGTCTCACAATGTCCGATCGTTTCACCAGGTGGCCGGAGGCTACTCCTATGGTGGACATCTCCGCCGAAACAGTAGCAAAAACATTTTACTCCACCTGGGTGTCTCGTTATGGATGTCCACAACGCATTACGACTGGTCAAGGACGTCAATTTGAAGCTTCACTTACCTCGTCCTTAACGAATCTACTTGGGATTAAGAGATGCCGCACGACCGCCTACCGTCCACAATCGAATGGTTTAATTGAACGCTGGCATCGAAGCATGAAAGCCGCCATTATGTGCCATAACAGCACTAATTGGTTTGAGCTACTACCAACTATCCTCCTTGGACTAAGAACAAGTTTCAAAGAAGATCTACAATGTTCGCCTGCAGAATTAACTTATGGAACTCAGCTCAGAATTCCAGGAGAATTTTTCTTTGATGGCGAATATCCTTCCGTGGATCCTGTAACCTTCGTCGATCGACTTAGAGATCAAATGCGTGAGATTCGTCCATGTCCAATAGCACGACGTGGAAAAACTGCAGTTTTTGTACATCCAGAGCTGCAAAAATGTACACATGTCTTCTTAAGAGTTGATGCAGTACGAAAGCCGCTTCAGCAACCTTACACCGGACCTCAAGCGCAGTGAGAAAGTTTATACTATTCTATTTAACGGTAAAAGTGTCAACGTTGGCATTGATCGTCTAAAACCAGCTTTCCTACCAGAAGATATGTCAGAGATAAAAAATGAAAAAACTGCATCCGAAGATCATTCTCCTCTTTTAACAACTCGACTACGGAAAAAAACTAAACCGCTTGTACGTTTCCGCGACTACAACAATTAGGTAGTCACTGAGGGGGGAGTACTGTGGCGATCATTAACGCCAATCGATAGATCCTAGAAAAACAATATAGGTGGTTGTCTAGGTGAAAAAAATTTAATAATTAATAATTGGCATTCTGTTTATATTTCAAAATAAAAAATAGTTCCTTTTCCTGTATTTTGTAATAAAACGCTACAGTATAATTACAAGTATAAGTATACAATTTGAGTGTTTATACCTTTAAGAGGTGCCTAACGATACGCATTACAAAAAAAGAAGAAAAGAAAGGTATCCCCTAGCTGGTTAGGCCTCGGTTAATTCCGGTTCTCCCAACTGTTATCTAATGTCCAAGCATCCATGTCACAGATTTATTTATTTATTATCCCTTGATCCAATTCTTGAACGGTGAACCTTCTGAGTTTCGTATAGGAAACGGGACCTTTGACAGTTCAGTTTTCACGTTTAAAGTTGAAAATCTTGACGTTAGAGATAGGATACATTGCTTTCTCTCTCTCTGTAAGCTAAGTTTAGCTCATTGCATTCGGCACACACATGGAACGCAACGGAAAATTTTTCCCAGGCATGAATTGCTTAATTAGAAATCACATTCTGAACAATCTGTTAATGCATATGTAATAAGTATTTGGGTAATAAAATGTTTGGGTCAATTCTGTTCATTGCGCCGTATTGTTTTTAATGTAATGAAACGAAATACACGAATAAGTTTGTCCAAAAATTCTCACACCCATTCTAAAAATAAAAAATAGTGAGCTGGTAGTAAAACATGAGTAATGGTCTTACAATCAAAGTCTGCATTTTCCAACCAACTTATAAGGCCTATGAGACTAACCGGGCAACTTTTTGAGTATTTCTCGCAGTTGTGACTTGATTTACCGTCCTTCTCTGCTTCTTCATACTCGGGAGATAAGTTTTCATTCTTTGAAGATGTTGGCCTAAAATTCACATAATTTAACGTTTTTGCATTATACATCAACCTACGATAGAATCACATGAACTATATCCCCTAATACACCATTTCCGCTGAGGTCATACTCTGACACTTCACAAATAGTCCTCAGTAAACATTCCTTTCCAGGATATCCGTGTCTGCAAATTGAAATATTTTCCCTAATGTTCAGTTTGTCTCGCAACTTACGAATTAATTTTAAACTCCAAGGCGTCATACACATTCTTTCTATTTATTCCCAATGATCGGTCCGAAATTATTGGGGGGTAGTCGTAAGTTGTTTCATTTTCTGGTATGTTATAGTTTGCTTCAAAATTGTACGACAAATATACGTTCGTTTTAGGAAGCTCTAACGGAATTGCAATAGCTAAAAATAACTAAAAGGGAAAACTGCGGTTTTATTAGGGCGTACATTAAAACTAACCCCCATAAACGGGCCGCCGAATGGAAACTGGACCGCATTTGGAAACGTAACTCCTTGGGTTCCTTGGGGGGAGCTTGTTTGAAACCTTAATATAATTATAACGAAAGCGAGATGAGTGCTACAATGTTCGAATTAGTAAATATTTCCATAAAATTTGATGGATAACTTACAGTTCCATTTGTGCTTCTGTTTCGTTGCGAATCACGAGGAATAAATACAAAATTTGTAGTTAATCAGCATGAACAGTTAAATGGAGAGGAATGTGTACTTTTCCAATTTACATCCTCGTAACCAACGGTGGCGTTATAGCGAGCACTTTTCCTATGCTTTATACTTGTACAAAGAATCATTGGTACCTATTTACCTACTTGTTACGAGGTGCACAATAATGAAACTGTATCTTACATTATCACATTAAAATCGTAACGAAATGGGCAAAGATAAATGTAATGATTATGGAAAGAGCAATAACGGCGCTGTTCACTCGTTAGTGCTAATCTGGTAAGCTAATTACACATGCACCTAAACATTAGATGTACGGTATTAAGCGGTCTACCATCAACAAGCTCCGGGTTTATATCATATTTATCACGAAATTCATTTCTCGTAACCGAACAATGAAGTAGGGTTTAGGGCGAGGATTGTTTGATTTATGCGTTATTAGTGGCAACGTGAAGGATATCATTTACGGTACACTCTAAATTAAATTATTTTTTATCTTGTCATTATATGGTAAAACCTCAATTTTGGTAAGTGGATTAAAAGACAACGGAAGAGGGAGATGTCCCTCCTTTGCCAAAGCTAGGAAACCAAAAAACTAATTTTTGTAAAAATAAGAAATTGAATAGTGTTTATACGCACACGTATTGTAACTTAACTTTCAGTACCTACCTGGCTTATTTATTTACAACCAACTAACAATAAATGTACACCATTCCAGTCTTGAAATGAATTCTGCGGTAGTTAGGGAATGCAATACCGGGATCGCGGGATCCCGAAATACCGATATCCCGCAGCATTTTTGCGGGATTAATCCCGCACATAAATGGAGCGGGATCCCGCGGGATTTGCGGGACTGAGGGATTTGTCGACCAGGCTTTGAATATAAATATTCAAAGACCAAGGGAACGACTATGTTTACTTTGTTAATGAAACGCATAACGGAGAAATTATTTTTAAAATAATTGTTAAACTTTTTTCGTTAAAAATGTACTACGATTTTTGAGACACTTTAGAAGTTCACCTTTTTGTGCTTTACAGGTGAGGTTTTTTTGAGCTCGAAGTTATGCTGAAGGTACTTTTTTGTTAAATATTGTGATAATTAGCGATTTATTTTAATACAGAAGTTAACCGCACAGAATTGCTTATTTGCCAATTTATTGAAAGTTTTGCGGGATTCCGCAAATACCGGGATCCCGCGGGATTAACATCTAACAATCCCGCAAATCCGGGATTGAGATTTTGCTGCGGGACTGCATTCCCTAGCGGTAATGCACTGTAATGGTCTCACTCTCCGCTTCTGGATGTTACTTGTCTTCGTTCTGTCCCACGTATGGAGCCAACCGATTTATAATATGCACGATCACTGGTTTTCCTCGTGGTAGTTACCGTATCCGATATATTAAGCCGGTCCTTCCTAAGCTTTTTGTAATTTCAGGACTCTGGAGAAACCACATCTCCAGGTTGATACCGATCACCTTGGACCTTAACGTCGCAATGCAGCTGCACTGTCATTATATCGCTTGCCAGCTGCATACTATGGCGACCTTTACCATGGTTGGCCGTTTAGCATCCAATTTCTGAGGTAAGTTTTTCACGTATTCGTTTCCCACAGCTTCTTGTTGTCAAACAACACGGAAGCTGGACTCTCTCCTGTAGTTTCATGCACCGCAGAACAGTTCGCCATCAAGAACAAATGCAGATAGCAGTCCCAATCACGCTGGCGGTCGGACACAACTTTTGACAAGTACTTCTCCACTATTCTATTCATGCGTCCTACGATTCCGTCTGACTGTGGCTGTATAGCAGAGGTTCTGGTATTGCGAATGCCCAATAGTTGACATAGGATTTGGAATAGCGCCGAATCAAAATTTCCCTGGTCAGAATGTAGTTCCAGGAGTACTCGAAATCTACTAAAATTCTTTTTTCGTGTACTTAATAGAAATATGCGTTATTGTTTAATCAAAAACGATGCAGAAAACTGTCACTTTCCTCGTTAGCAGCACTTTTCCCCATCAAACTGTTTTCACTCACTGGAAAACTGTCACTTTTATTTACTTGTAGAACAATCTACTATTACCAGAATGTCTGCCACATTTGTCGCTTCTTGATCTCGTCGAGCATAGTCTGTCCATTTGCTGAAATAGTCCATGGCCACCAAGACATATTTGTTTCCAGTCTAAGTAAAGGCGCCCGCGATATCAATAGCTATTCTTTCAAATGGACTACGCACATTGCATTGCCTCATTGGTGCCTTCTTTGTAATGTTTTGCTTAAGTAAAATGAATTTCTTAAATTCACAAATAATTTATTAACATGTATGCCATAATAGCTATTTATATATCAAGTACATAAACTGGGTCTTTATGGACGCGCAAATAAACATGGCGAGTCCACATAAAGCCTATTTATGAACGTGATATATTCAAAGCGTTATGTACCACTGCAACAACCCTTAAAAAAGAAAATTTCATGGAATTCAACAAACGAGAAAATCTATACAACATTGACAACAGATGTCAAGTATTTCCAAAATACTTGAATTTACAGTGACTGTATTAGGACAGTGGCGACAACTTATCATAATCCGCCATATTGGAGCTAAAAAATTGATTGTAGGATCAAAAGTCGGCTTACATCCATCATCCCATTTGAAATCTCTGTGTTCCTCTATTAACTTAGTCCTCACCTAAATAAATAAAAAAATAAATAAATAAAAAAGAGACTTAAAACCTTATATTTGGGCATATGCACCCACAGTTTATAAGAGATTCGGATGGTGATAGTTTTGGTTCAGCAGCTTCCGGTTTGTGTTTACGGTGGTGTAGAGGAGACACCAGCTGCTACCTTTATTGAGATGTTCTAAATACTTTCATCCTAGAGTTTTCACGGACGTTAACCCGCAAAGAATACCTTTCTGGACAACACCAACGTTATACACACTAAGAAGTCAGTTTTGTCATTTGAACTTCATTTTTTGTTTTGTGGCCAAAATCTTTTATTTCGTTTCGTACTCAGTTCTTAGAAACGTATTTTATTATTAACCTTTCAGACGAATCTATTAAATTTTCTTATTTGGAGGAGGTGAAAGTCATGAAATTAGGTCAATATGACACCATTTTAGTGATAATTATTAAAAGCTCATTAACTCATTGTATCGTCTATTTTGTTCCTTGGTGCAGTTAGTAATAATATGCTCAGATTTAACGCAGGGGTTAACTTCCACTTTAGATCAACGCATGTGAAAGTCTGAAAGACAGTACCTAACTTTATTAATTTCGCTAGATATACTGGGAATGTGAAGGGGTAAGTAATACTGTGCAACAAAAGTTGTAAGGAAAATCACATTTCAACTTTATAATGTATTTCAAATTAACTGTCAACTTGATTACCTTATAATACTACAAAATATTATTTTATTAGCAAGGGTGCTAGAATTTGTTAAATTAAACTCCAGTTTCGCTTCACACGTTTATGGTTCGTTTAATTTGTTCTCGTTTTAAAAGGTTACGACACCTAGTGTTAGTTAAAGACTTGTATAAGGGTGTACTGTATTGCACTGTAAATGACATATAATTTCAATATATTGCAAACCACCAACAAAACCAAAAAGAAAATCCCTAATAATTATAAAACTAAATATTAACCCTAACCTAAAATAACAACAAAAGAAAACAAACTAAAACTTCTTGAAGGGTTTTGAAGGCGACAAAACTAAGTAAAAATTAAAGGAGGAAAAGGAACGTAACAATACTCCCCTTCCAAAAAAAAGGAACAAAACTATTAAAAGAAAATGCGACATACACAAAACAACAAAACCCGAAAGGAAACTTTCACCTTCATATTCCTCACAAGCAATTTTCAGGTCCCATATCCTACAGTCATGATTGTTATCGTCTTTAAGCTGGTATGTCCACGGCGACACTTTCTTTGCAATTAAAAACGGACCAATATAGCGAGGGGTCAGTTTCGAAGAAAAGTAATGGGCAGCATCAAAAATGGGAAAATTCCTTCGCCAGACTTGTTGACCTAAAGCAAACGGACACTCTCCTTCGTCAGTAGACTGGGTTTGGAGCTGATATAAGATGTTCCTTTATCTTGTGTCAGGCATCTTCGCATTCTGTAAACCACTCAATCTTCACATTCTTTTGCATTAGCCGGGATATAGGTGCTACTGGTGTTGAAAAATCAGATGTAAATCTCCTGTACCAACCGGCCATTTCCAAAAAACGTCGTACAGTGGATGTATTTTCAGGAATTGGGATCTGCAGAATTGCTGACACCTTATCTGGATCGACATGAAGCCCATCCGCATAAAATTTTAACCGACAGAGTTCCACTTTGGTCTATCCGAGTATGCTATAATCGATCGTCTGCCGCCTCAGGTTATATGACTTAATGCGCTGTGAGACTTCTTGCAGTACCAATTTTAAATGGTTGCTTTCTGGGAAACTAAGTTATAAACCAAATGAAACCGTTGATAATAGTCATTGGCAATACATATCATTAGTCCGTAAAAAGAATCAGCAACATACCTAGTTATATCCGTAGAAAGTTCGTGAAAAACCGACCAAGAATTGGTTTTACGGAGTTATGAAATATTCGCGATTTTTTAAAATATTTCGTATGGTGTACAACTTATTTTCTCAAAAAACATCCATTTAAAATTGGTACCGCAAGAGGTACCGCATCGGCGCCTTAAGTCATATGAACTGAGGCGACAGATGCTCGATTTTAGCATACTCGGATAGGCCAAAGTGGAACTCCATCGGTTAAAATTTTGATCATTCTCGTTCAGAGAATTTCGAGCTAGCTCCACTACTAGTATGTTCGCTAATTGAACCATTTCAGATTTAACTGAAATCAATAGCATTGGGAAATATGCACATTGCACATATAAATATCTGTGTAGTCAATACTGCTCATTATTTCATTGTCAGCATCTTTCCTTATTTTTTATGAAAGGTTGTGTGTGGGAACGGCTTGAAAACATAAACAGAAGAGGTGAAAATTTCTTTTTATGGATACGCATAGACATTTGTCGCCGGAGAAGAAACAGAAGGGACTAACATAAAGTTTTAAGACTTGCTTCATGCATGGATAATTTCGGGTTTTATCTATACGAATCTCGCCCTAATTTTGGCATACGCATCGACAAAAATACGACGTACTTCGCAATGCTTTGAGGTTACGGTAGCTTGGAATAATTAATTATTATAAATATTTTTGTTTAGCGGCTAACATATACTAAAGTGTTTATTTTTACAGAGGAGAATCCATACCAACGCTCTTTACAATAATATTCCATTTAAATGGAAACTCGCGTGAATGTTGCCATAACCCTAAGAAACATCGTGCAAATCCAGAATCATCCACTGAAACAAAAAATGTCGTCTTCGAGCCCTCTCGCCCTAGAAGTTTATGAGGCCTACTTTCTACGGATTGTGGCACTATATTAATCTGAAAAACGCAGTCGATGCCAATTTTGTTCGACTTCAGGGTTGTAAGGTCTTATAGTAAAATAAATAATAAAGAACAAGCAGTAATACTGCTGTGAGCACCGTCGTCACTTTTTCTACTCAGTAGCAAAGATAAATTAGATTATAGGGCCTATTTCCACAAGTGGTTCCCGTGATGTCACTTAAAATATAAATGCGTTTCATTTGAAATAACACGGTTTATTGTAAGAACGCAGATTTAGACCTGTCTTGTTATTTTCTGACCACATGCCAAACTTCAAAGAGTATTCGTTCAAGACTGTTATAATCCCTTATACCTTTCCCTACCTTGCTACTATTTCATAAAAATACAATGTGGCTAGAAAAAACGTGGTCAAAATTTAAGAAGGGATCTTAACATACCGGGTGAATCATTAGAACTGATGTCAGTTTGAATTTCGCGCGTACAATTCTAGTGTTTTTTACGGGATAGAATTGGCGATGATATATTTTTAGTTATTTTACTAATTCTTATTAGTCACCAGTGCCGTCGTTATTTCGTTAATGTGTTGTTGTTTTTAATTTACTTTTCCAATCTGTATTATCAACGTTCTTAAAAACAGTTCTATCCAAAGTTACGCTGTAAATTCAAGAATTTGTTGAAGTAAGTAATTAAATAACGGTTAAATCAGACTAATGTGCATTTATAGGTTAAATTCCCCTTCTTGAGAATCCCCTTTACACAAGACACCTTTATTTTGAAGGCTCATTTTCGAAGTGCTATACTTAACGATAATGGAACGTGGTCATATTTGTTCCAGTCCTGTCTAGAGCAGTTTATGGAAGCGTATCCCGATCATAAGAAACGAATCGTTGATCGAGTCCCAGAAAATCAATCCGCCAGTTAAGTGCCCAAGCTGGTAAATGGTACACGTAGAATGAATATTATACCTACTAACTTTATTTTCGAATTACAGGAGTGTCTTGTGCAACACGCTAACGAATTTTGCATAAAGATCTACGTATAGATACACCCGTACCAGGTTTCTGTTCTACATCAGCAACTGCACGTTCTTGATTATGAGAATCGACGTAATTATTGTGATTGATTTACTAACAATTTAAATAACAAGGAATAACGAATAAACGACTTATTTGTAAATTAAAAATAAATTATTACTCTTGGAGAGTGATTCTACATACACCACTGGAATTAGACAAATGATAATGTATTATTACCAACCTTTAAAATTTTAAGTTTTGCGGGACATTCAAACTGTCCCGGCGTAGAAACGACGGCGAAGAACCAGAGGCGTTTAAATTTGTTAATGTAACAGAATAAGTGTAGATAAAGACAGAAGAAAATAACACGATCTATAAAACCCTCAAAAACCGTGAACAGCCGGCAAGTAGTAAGTATAGCATAAAAATGTACGTCAAGAATTGAAATATGCTAATATTTATTCTGCAACAAGAACGAATAAGAACATCTCAAAAGAAATGTATTATTTAAATGCGCCTATATTGTCATAATAGTATTTCAAATTGAAGCTATTCTAACAAGAACCGGCGCTCCTTATACGTTGTACTTGCATGTAGTTTACTCGCGAACGGTATGTCTTTTGAGTGCACAGCGAATTATACAATGTAGTTACTTATTGAAGGCTTTCGTGAGTAAAACCATAATCTTTTCTGGTACATTAATCGCAGATACTGAAGGCAAGAGTCTGCAAGAGAAATATTTTGAAGCTTCCAGGTGTGCACTAAATCTATAACTAAACATCATGTGACCTAATTAATAGTGTAATCGTAATAGGATTAAGATAGGTATGTAGTATCTCCTCCGCTAGCGTTACTTGATCTCCCCATGCATATAGACCTACTATAATAAACCACTTACAAAAGTAAAGAATAACTAAACCCTTACTTGCAGGAAAAACAATTCCCTCAAAGTAATAATATGGGAGCTGAAATAAGAGCGTCTTACACAGTACCTGCCTAGACATATTATTCTAATTTTCACATTAAATTATCCTTCTGCTAGGAAACTACTACTGTGGGGTGTCACATACTTAATTAGATTTGAATACCACTGAGATATCAACTCTAGAATATCTATTTAATCCTAATCTATTATGTAATATAGTGGCAGAGCAATGGAATGGGTCAATCATAGAACCGTAATGAATTGAGGAGCGTATTAACGAATTCCTCACTATTGTCTGCGCCACTTATACTTCGGTATGACCATTATTGTATATGTATTAATAAATATAGGTACAATGGTATGAATCTTCAAGGTATATTGTAACAAAGAGAATATACCTGATGTGTTCGGTAATATTTACAAAAGCGTCTTTGAACTGATTAAAGAATCATGTTCCCAACGCTAAACTATTCATCCGATTTTGATAGCATTTGAGATATAGTTAATTCGCATTAAGGTGAATAAAATTCAGAGTGCTGAGAAGCCTATGCATATACAATTAGCAGAGATACCCTGAACATCGCTGAAGATCCAAATTACTTGCCAAACTCATTCAGACATCTACTTTCAAAGATTTTCGATGTTAAGGATTATAACGCGCAAGCAGCAAAATGCAAGGCACTACAAAAATACCATGTGCTTCATAAATAAAACACACGCCGCTGACCGGCCAGCTAGCTCTGTTGACCAAATAGCAAACAGCGGAGAGAGAAAGACTAATGTACATGGTTGTGGGTAACAGAATTAACTCAATTGGTAATTGGCACTTATAACTCCTCGATCCAGCCTAGGTCGTCAGTACTTACTTTTGGTCGCTTCAATTAAAATCTCTTGGGCGCCACCTAATTCCAGATAAGTTTCGCTTGCCACTACCGGAACTAGGAAAGGTAGCTTTAGCTTTAAAGTAGGCAACTGATAACCCACCAAAATAAGTGTTTATTGGGTGCAATTGCACCTGCATACGTAACACCAACACAAAAGTTATGTTCCCCAAATGGGAATAAAAAAAAATCAATAAAGTAAAATAAACACGTTATGTAAAAGCTAAACAACCCCAAGTATAAGTGTTGAAATAATTATCCCAAATTCCAAGGTTTACATAAAATTCCCCCAATGAAATATTACATAAATTTAGTAGCTGAAACTAGTTCACACCAAAAGTCCTGAAAGTAGGTATAGAACACCCACTACCGTTGCACAGTGATTGAGTTTAATGGGTTAAATTGACAGTGGATTGAATACCTTGATTGGTAGCTTGTAGGGTATCGAAGTTTAAATCATAGTATAGAGCTCTGTACTTCACAGGTGATTTACTTCAGATGAGTAAATGCAGTTAATTAAAGCAAATTATTCCCTTTCAATTTCAAGCGTACTAATTAAGAGTAATATGGGTGGCTCTAGTGTTCGGCCAGTTAACATTTACCACATAAGTTTGGGTTAAATGAAATGCAAATACACAAAGGCAATAGTTTAAACAATAATAAGATATCACCACTACGATAGGTAGGTCTCTGGTTCCTAAGATTCCTGGTGTACGTGTAAACGGCTAACGGTTTTCTATGTACCGCAACAGGTGTCAAAAGGGTTGGTGTCCGCAGTATCTGTTTAGCTGCGCCTTAGAGATAGTAACGTTTCAATGGCAGATTTTACAGTACACGGAACTCCTGCATGTTGTCGATTAACGTAGATGTGTTTCGCTTAGAGAGTACGTAGAAGCTACGGAATCGTTGGACTTTGACTCCTTACAAGGACTCTAAAATATAATGTAATTATGGCCACGGTTAACCAAATATAATGCGCTAACCTCTTAAAGCAGAGAGTACACAAAAAAAAAGAACTTCGTTAAAGTAAGGTAGCCTTCTTATACCATAAATACGATGGATTCCCCCTAGAAATAGAAAGAAGGTAAAGTGGATTCGATCACACGGAGTATAACTTACGATTAAGGTGGCTTGAAATTCCTCCAGTACAAAAAAAATTCCTTACGGAAGTTTGTCCCCAAGCATTAAAACGAAACTGCTTGGTGCAAACATTAATTTGGGTTGACTTGGTTAAAAGATGCTTTCGCAAGGGTGTTCGATCCAAAATCAACCACTGGAAGATATAACAAGCACCCCGAACTCGGGATCACAAATCGACCGTCTTTCTAAAAGCAGGTGGCGAGAAAAAAAACGCTAACTTTCTTGTTTCCGGTCACGATGCAACCGACGACGAATAATTCCAACCAACCACGAGAGCCGATGGATATGTCAATACCATAAATGGTAATATCTAATGCTTATCGATAAAGGAAACGAATTTAAAAACCAATGACAGCAAGGTATCGAATTACAGTAAACTGACGTCATTGATCGGTAGATCGAGAAACTAAAACGGGCAGGTAACACAAAAATATAAAAGTAACTAGAGAATTGACATATTGGTTGCACTCAACGATGCGCGAACATGTAATACAGGGTAATGGAAATAGAAATATGACTACAAAGGTTAATACTATTTTAAACTGTTACAGGATATAAATAAGTATCCCCAATTGGTCAGTGTATAATGCAGGGTGCTCGGCCCAAGTCAATATTAGCACCTATTCAATAAGGGCTAACTGTTCAACTACCTGAATCATTTTCATTCGAGACAAATCACAGGCGCACATATGAAGATTATGATGGATTAATTTTTAATTTTGATAAACACTGCAGAATGACCCATGCTTTCAAATAATGGTTTCTTTGTTCTTGTAAGTCTATAAGGTGTAATATACATACAAAAGTATAAAAAATAACCATAGACTTTACTTATCATTTTCAAAATGGTGGCCACCTTAATATTTGAAAATTATAAATAGCTAAAATATTTAAATCGCCGCCATTTTGAAAAACAATTAAGTCAATGGTTATTTTTGTATGCTTTTATCTTTGTATTTCAAGCATTTTTGCCAATTTTATTGAAATAACAAGTTACAAATTTTTAATTTCCTTACCGGGGTTCATGGGGATTTTGAAAATATTAAAATGGACACAAAATCATTTGGGTTGCAATTTTGCTCAGGTTAAGGGAATTTTTACACCATTTTGACTGCACTAAGGTGTTTCATTGTATAAAATTTTCTTATATTATTGGTACTTATTTTTGAGGTTTTACTTTCGTATAGGTGTGGTTAAAAATAAATGGGGTTCAGTTAAGTTAATTACTGATAACATTTTTGAGACGTGTCTTAAAGCTCGAGGAAATTATACTGTGGCGTTTTAAGAAAGTGGAAGTGGGGTACGCAATAACGTTTGTTTATGGTAGTTTTGGAAAAAAGAAGGAAGATTTTTCTTTCAATTTTCCACTGCGTTACACTTTTAACTATCGAAACAACGCACACGGCGTTAGTGTTATATTAGTGCTGTTAAATGCCAGACAAACAGTATCTCATCATTGTTCCTAAAAAAATCACGTGTGAAGTGAAGTCATAAAATTTGTCAAATTATTACGAGAGTGATGTGAAATACTTTCATTCTATAAATTACACCCTTAGCGCCCTTAGTTACTGCATTTGTACATTGTTCAATATATGGTTTAAAACAAATTTTGTAAAACACACTTTTGTTTCCCTAGGAATAAATATCACAAAATTGTAGCTATAATAGTTTTTCATTTTGTTGAAAGGGTACTGCCAAATTCACGGAGGTTTTCGCCATCAAAGTTCATTTGGGAGTACACATATTGTAACACTATAAAACTGAGGTATTTCATATTTTACATATAGGCACTTTTTTTAGTAATTAAATATTAGTAATATAATAAAACAATATAGTAATAATAGTAATATAGTAATATAGCAATATAGCAATATTATAATATAGTAATATAGTGGGTCGCCTGACATACATTAAAAAATCTACGTTATATAATGCAAAAAGAATCAAGCCCTTAGAGAAATTCTCCGAATTATTGCATTTTCCTTTTGTAGTACCCTCTTCCAACACTTCGTTTTCAAGATATTCGCTTCGACTTCACCAATAGATATTTCTCATCCAGACAAATCATTTTGCCTTGGTGGGTACTTTCCTCTGACAAACGATTTTCGAAATATTCGCTCTTAAAGTTTTGACATCACCAATAGATATATTTCTTCCAGGCGTCCCAATCGCTTTTTGCGAGTACCCTCCCCTAACAATCTGTTATTGAGGTTGAGATATAAGGAATTATTTATATTCGATCACGATAAGTGGCCGAGGAGGAGGACTATGATTGGTAGAAATTAATTCCTTTCGTTGAGACTTTTCATTGGAGTACCATGAAGGATAAAACCAGCCCCCTCCCCCCTTGTTTTGATAAAGAGCCATTTGAGACCTTTACTTAGAATACCATAAAAAATAAAATTAATTTCTACCCCTTCCCCCCTTTCCTGACCACCTACTTACCTCGAAAAGGAGTAGCGCAGGAAAGTTATAGTTTGTACAAACCAATTCATTTCGGTGAGACCTTTCATTAGAATACCTTGAAGGGTAGAACGTTTGTTGTGTTGTAGGTAGTTGTATTTATCCTCAGAATCAACAATTAACAAGATAGCGTCGGAATGTAACAAAAGCAAGTCCACATATCGTCAAGATCATATAAGTGTTTGAAAAGTGACATTGCTTTTTTATTGTCGTCTGTGCTGTTTGATTAGTATTAAATTTGTTTCTGTTTGATTTAATTTAGGTAGTTTTAGGGAAAACCGCGTGTGTTTGTAGATCTAGTTTGTGGCCTTTCATTTTCAGTGACGAATTATAGTGGGGTGATGTGACAGTCTAATTTATTTTGTGTTAGCCCTGAAGTTCGCCGTGACATTTCAGTCTGAAGTGTTGAACAATGTTATTACCTACTTAATTCTGTGAGTTTTTCATTTTTAAGATGATGAGTATAGACAAGAAACTATGTCTGAACTATCTTATACTATCGACGAAAAGATGCATTGCTAAAAGTCTAAAAGGGGACTTTTTTGATATCTTATATAAACTTTGGATATAACAACCGGAAACAAAAAAGATAAATCATTGTTTGTTCATTTTTCGCAAAGAAATAAATGTCACATTTATGACGGAACATGGAACATGTTGGTATTAAAACGTATTCCCTTCAAAGAGAATTATATTTAAGCCAAGTGTGAAGTTCTTACTAACGCGTTATCAATATCAATTTTGCAAATCCCCTTTGAGAATTTGAGGATAGCTGATGTATAACCATCTCAATGAAATCGATAGTTTCAAACTTTACTGCTCTAGTTTATGATCTATAAAACAACTTTGTGGACGAAACGTTTTATGTTTTCTTTTTAAAATGGTTTTTCTGACATGCTACACAAGTTTAATTAAGCATTACTGCGCTGTTTATCTGCAAAAATTATAAATTCACGTTAACTCAGTTTATAGAAGGAACACGTCCGCTCGTCGTAAGTGACATACAGTTAGCAAAGTGTTATTGCGGCGTTATAGTTTGCAAAATGTCCAATAATACGGTCTTACTCATTGGTTTCCTAATTGTCGTTGCGGTAATGAAGAGCTTGCGCCTTACATTCAGGGGTTGCCTAATTATCAAGCACTCGACGGAACTCGTCGGTTCGCATGTAAACACCTTCATTATCCGAGAATTGTGTTCTTGTAAAATATCGTAGCTGACGGGTGTTGTAAAAGGTTAATAGGCTGCCTTTGGGAGCTCGTAACAGGTCTCTCGAGGGAAGCTTTCCCAGTACTTTGCTTCTCACGCACTGGCGGTTACATAAACGAACTCAATTTTTTGAATTATTTGTGTAACTGTTGATAGTCAATTTTGCTACCGTTGGGATTGAATAAATTGGCACAGAAGGCAGTTTATCAGAAGTTGTGCATGCCGCTGGAGGCTTTAGAGAGGCGTCTCGGCGGGATGCTCAAACCCTCATCTACGATCTCATCTCTGCAATAATGCAGTGTACGAATATCTTTATTAATCTGACACAATAATGGCAGAAATCGATACCCGTCTGCATGCAAGCGGAAGTTCGTCCCTGATTTACTAAATGGAATAATTGCCACTATTTCCCAACTGTTTGTTATATTGGTCGAGACAGTTAATTTCTCAGACAATAAATTGTTTTACCGCCTCTTTGCCATAATTTCGAAAAGTTCGTTTGTTTTCACTCACGCCAACATTGCGTGATCCAGCTCCCGATATGTGTTTTTCGCGTGCTTTGCTTTGATTTGCTTCAGAAAAATGGGATTGGAAGTTCATCTGTATAGCCGAGCCGAGAAAGAAATGAGGTGGATAACGATGTCATAACTTCCACTTTTCTAAAGGCAATCTGGAAGTTTTATGAAAATATGCCGCTAAAGCTCATTGTATTACCTTAAAGCTTAGAATTATTTTATTTACGACCAGTTACCTCATCCACAGTATAAGATATGTAAATACGTGCCAATTGTCACACTTGGCGTGCTAGCGCCTAATTGTGAAAAAGCAAGGTAATGCGAAATTTAAGTTTTAGGTTAAAATTTTTACCAAGTAATCACGTTCTCACAGAGCGCGATAATGTTAAGTTTCCAGCTTACAAATTTGCTAATTAAGGAGAAAATGTTAGTGCTTAAATTATTCAGGCGAATTTTGTATTCACAGTTTGTCTTTACGTTTGATAGAAAACGTGTAATTCTTTGGTATATAGGTGCGAAGTTGAGAAAATGACCCTTTAGCACTAACGCTTTACTTGTGACATTTACATAACACACGCCGTCGAATAGCAGATATGTAGTCATGTTTGAAATAAACAATTTATGGATTAGATGTTTGACCAGCTTGTGGTCGATTACCTACTTAATATTTATACAGAAGGAAAACGGCAGATTTTACCTAGCTTGTGCGAAAGGTGCAGTAAACAGAAAGCCAAATGTGACCCACTAAAGTAATAATCAAAAGGAAAGGGTCCCTGATTCAATGTTAAATGGTTTTATGTGTATAATAAAATAGTGCTCTTTGCTCAATTTCAAATCTCGCTCCTCGCTGTTGTAACACTACAATCAGAAGTACGGATGATTGTATTTAGACATTTGTTTACTGTTCTGGTACCATTTCGTCGCTTTAAAATTTATTTTATAATTGAAATTAAACCACTGCAGTGCCACCTCAATATAATCTACATACTTGTACTCACATAAAAACAAGTTGTGTACCGGCTTTGAGAAGTGAGGGTGATATTTATCGCTGTTGATGAATATAAAAAACTTTTTGCTCCCAAAGGAATTGTTTTATTCATTAACCGTGTTACATTGATCAAGTCCCAAAAGAATGGAATCTCGATATTTTCTCTTCGAAAAGTGATTGCTGCAGATTCTGCACACTCACGAATTCGGGTTTGGACTGTCATTGTTAGAATTTCTTGTCCCATGTAAAAATGTAAAATTTGGTTTAAAATAGACCTTGAGAACAGCCGGAGCAACAAATTCTGTGCCATCCTACGCTCACATTATGTGTTGAAATCTTTTGCATATTAAGATTATGTAGTCTCTCCACTTAGGAGATCCTAAAGCCTCAGACGATGGGGTGGAAATCAATGTATTTTTACTTATAAATACGCTAACAATTTTAGTAGCCTCCAAGGGTTCAGAATATCATATTTCAAACCTTCTAGAAATTACTTCTTCGAATATTCTTATAATGTTTTTAGAATCCCCTTACAACCGCATTTTAGAATCGTTTTAAATCCTCTACTATATCTCTATAGAAGCTTCAAAAACGTCTCGGAGCGTTTGAGAGGCTCCTACAATCGTTTGAATCTTTTTATAAAATCCTTCTTACTGCCTCCTTAGAACGTAGATTTGTAAAAATTTATCTACTCTTATACTTCAGAACTTCAGTTTCAAGATAAGCACATATTATCACCGGTTTGACCAAGCATTTGTTTTGACAACGCATTAAGACATTAAGGAAGGAGGAAAGAAAGTAGAAAAGAAAGGGAAACATTTTAAATAAGCGAATCGGACGTTCATTGTGCCTTTTTTTGGTGGCGGATGTTGAAACGCAGCCGTTTATTTTGTGTTTGGCGTACTAAGCACACGGTAGGATCAGGCAAAATACAGGTGGATCGAGGTTATTGTACACTATCCAAAACGAAGGGAAATATAGTAGTAGTAAACCGGGATAGGCGCCACTTAATCTTTAATAAATTTCAAAAGAGAGGAGAGAATACTTACCAACAGCAATATAATCTAATTAATTCGAAATGTAAATAAGGAGTATGAACAAATTCTTCCGAGTAAAACTAGGAGATTTTCCTTTCGTAATATTGAGGAAATCTAAAATTCTGCGGCTTCCTCCAAGGAATGTCGATGTAGACAGTAATATTCTGGCAGGCAGTAATGAAGAAAAGAGTAAGCCAGAAGCAAGAAGCCGAAAAAATGCTTATCCAAAATCAAGATTAATGCGTAATTTTTTGTGAATACCGCAAACGACCTTAGAACTTGTAAAATATATACGCAGAGTCAATAAAGTATCGAAAGCAAAATATATAACAAGTTAAAACTTCACCACACTTATAGCCATATAAATTCCTTTTAACAGGTAGACAAAAATCGAGTAACAATATGGCGTGTCCGTTCTTCTTACAGTAATTGTTGAATCTGTTTTTTTTGTACAAGGAAATGTGTGCGCCTAAAAGAATTAAGAAAACCTCTGCACGACCTCGGGCAGCAAAACAAAGAACCATTGTAATAAGACATCTGCAACACTTGGATGGCCTTTAGTGGAACTAGGGTAATAACAAATTTACTATAGGAATAAGTTACATTCTTAAACTGGTTTACAAAGGGAGCGTAAGAATTAAAATTGGTGTGAAAAAAACGTAACACACTCCAGCTAATAATTTAGGTGTCGGCAACCTGAGGCAAAAGAAATTCGACCAAAGTAGGTGGAAATCACGTAATGTTTATGTTGAATAGGTGAAAGTGAATATATTACATAAGGTATTGGTGATATATTGGTGAAATAAACTTTTATTAGGATGTAACAAACTTTGATTGTGGTAAATTGTCATCTAATAGGTGAAGTACGTCAAAAATACAAAGTAAGGAGTGGAATATACCTAACTTTTATCACCTAACAGGAGCAATAGGTTATTTGTAACGTTCACGTTATAAATATATATAACCTAATATAAGATATAGGCCAAAGTCGACAAAATGACTAAATAGGAATAGAAGAAAATTTCATAGATAGCTAATAAGAGAATACAGTTACTTACACTTCGACCAATAAGTTGCAATGACTTGAATACTCTTCTCTTTTTAACAAGGGGATTGACTCAAGTTAATTAGTTAGCCTTTTTATCCTTCTCCAGACTTCACAAACCACAACTGCAATCTGGATAAATATTAGGTTAATTAGTGGTTAGTTAGTAATAATAATTTGGTTAAATTTCTGTGTGTGGTTTAATAATAAAAATCTCAGGTTAGTAGTATAAAACTTTATTAATTGCCTATACTCCGTAAACTTTAATTGCCAACATCTTAAGATGTACGGCAAGTAGTCCTTGGTGTATTCTACCTAGTAGATTATAATAAATATCCGTTATAATAGTTATTTATGTATTAAGGGCATAATAGTGATGTTTATATTCTCGAGGGCGACGAGTTAAAAAGCTCGAGGGCCTATGGCCCGAGAGCTTTTTAGTCGCCCGAGAGTATAAACATCAGTTTATGCCCGTGGTACATACACAATTTTATGTTTTACAAATAGTTTTCTTCGTCAAAATTCGTTTACAAAATAATTCATTACGTTTGATCGAGTATGCGTGGTTCAAATTTGTTAATGTGATTGAAACCATCCAAACGTCAAACGTCATTTTAAATAATTCAATTCATCGTGAATGAGCAAGAAGTTCCAGAAACTATACGAAATAAGGCCAATCTTGTGATTTAGTAGGTATTGCCAATTAATAATTGACGTTTCTAATTTTCAATGACCTGCAAATATTTGTTTGTTTTGTCATTAAGTATAAATGAGTTACTATGGTGATACTTAATGCCCTAGGGCATAAAGTGGTACTTTATGCCCGCGTATCACAGATATAAAATGTACTATGATAGGTTAGTAAGACATAAAATGAAATATATCGGTACTTAATACCTAAGTTGCCATATAAGGATTATGTTAGGGCACGCCAAATAATGCTTGGAATTTCACGAAAGAGAAACGAATGAATTGCAAAGACTGCGGAAGTAGCTACCTGAGGAATGCCGAAATATTTTACCAAATTCATAATAAATTTTCTGCATCCTGCTCTAAGTGTTTCCATTCTGATGGGATGATAAACGAATGTCCCTTAAATATACGAAATGAAATTATTCATTGATGTGGGTAACCCATTTATAAATTAATGGATGATTGTCTCTCATGTTTAAAATTTATCTTATTGCTCTTTTCTTTACACCTACTTGCATGATCTGAGAAAGTTTTCAGAACATATGGCGCTTTTAGGTACTTGTTCTTAGTAAGCACCAGGTGTGCTAAAATTGGAGGATTAGGTCTTTTTATTGGTAACGATTCTTTAATGTTTGTTTGTGTCAGTATCTACCATTTGTTATAATACGAACTGTAACTCTGTCTTTGGTTGTAAGCAATTTGCCTTCACATCACAAATGACTGCAGTTAAATCGTACCACAACGAATATGAATTTTATTGGTATATTGGCGAAATATTCTAAAATAGTATATTAAGATACAAGTGTATAATCAAGTCTTTAAAGCACGCGCAACGAGTTTAAGGGCACGACGCAAAGCGGAGTGCCGTTAACGTTGCAAGTACTTTAAAGACCAATTATACACGTGTATCTTATAGTATTTTTTATTATACCTGCAGTATAATCTAAAAATAGGAAATACAATGAAGTCATATTGACGTTATACTCGAATACATGTCTAATTAAGTGGGCTGGGTGTTCGTAATTTCACGATTGCCATGGAAATGTCACTTGACGTTTGCTTATAAAAATCATCGTCTTTGTGAATTAACCGATTTCCGTTGAAAAAGATAATACACCGTCCATTAAATCGATTGTTGTAAAATCTAAACAAACGTTGGTAGGTGTAAAATCCAACTCCAGTAAAGCCTATTATAAAGAATATGAAAAGTTGTTTCCATGGATGAATAGGAAGTTACTTACGAATACAGTCTTAAATGCATCCATAATGCTGGCATATATGAAGGAAATGTCAAAGGTATTTAAATCTATATTTTGGTACATTCATTCAAAACTTTAAAGCAATGCTGCGATTAAAAAGTGGAACAGATTTGGAAGCATACCTTAAATTACGCGCGTTTGTGAAAGCTTCAACGAAAGGATAGGTACAAAAGCCAAAGAAATGTTCTGCATTTACAGAAAGCGACCTAAGAGGATTTTTTATTTCATCCAGATGACAGTTTCAAAAGTCATACTTGAAGTATCGTTACTTAGCAACTTTAAAGCACGTGTGTTTTAAAGGCCCTTTTTCGCACGCATTTGAGTGTTTAAAACGGAGATTGTGATTCAGGTATAATAAAAAATACTTTGTCACTGCTTATGTACGTGTTCAAGCATGTCGTCAGTAGCTATTACATAGTTATTACATATTTGTTACATATTTATTTTAAAATGATTTATTTATTTGGTTTAAACTTGCCGTTGTAATCAATAATGGTTTATCTATTTAGTTTTATTGACAAATATATGATAACCTACGTCATACGAGTATACAGTGCGAATGCAAAGTCTGGAACTATCGCAATAAATCTTTTATAAACGTTTTTTTAACAAATCCTCGAGCACGTCAATTTTTAACTTAAATGAGATATTATACCTGAATCACAATCTCCGTTTTAACACTCAAATGCGTGCGCAAAAAGGCCTTTACAACACACGTACTTTAAAGTTGCTAAGTAACGATACTTCAAGTATGATTTTTGAAACTGTCATCTGGGGCTGAAATAAAAAATCATCTTAGGTCGCTTTCTGTAAATGCAGAACATTTCTTTGACTTGTACCTATCCTTTGGTTGAAGCTTTCACAAACGCGTGTAATTTAGGGTATGCTTCCAAATCTGTTCCACTTTTTAATCGCAGCATTGTTTGAAGTTTTGAATGAATGCATCAAATGATAGAAGATTTAAATACCTTTGACATTTGCTTCATATATGCCATCATTATCGATGCATTTACGTTACGACTTTATTCGTAAGTAACTTCCTGTTCATTCATGGAAACAACTTTTCATATTCTTTATAATAGGCTTTACTGGATTTGGATTTTACACCTACCAACGTTTGTTTAGGTTTTACAACAAGCGGTGTATTCCCTTTTTCAACGCAAATCGTTTTATTCACAAAGACGATGATTTTTATAAGCAAACGTCAAGAGTGACATTTCCATGGCAATCGTGAAATTACGAACACCCATCCCACTTAATTGGACATGCATTCGGGTATAACGTCAATATGATTTCATTGTATTTCCTATTTTTAAATTATACTGCAGGTATAATAAAAAAATACTATAAGATACATGTGTATACTTGGTCTTTAAAGCACTTGCAACGTTAAACTCGTTGCGCGAGCTTTAAAGACTTGATTATACACTTGTATCTTAATATACTATTCTTCACAATTTTACAATTTTCTATTTCAAAACGTCTGTTACTTTCTGGACAACCCTCGTATTAGTTTATGAACAGATTTTCGCCGGTTTGAAGAACTCTTTACCTACACGTTACTTTTTACTTAAAATTCAATTTAATATCGCTAATATCGGTTACGCTAGTACAAAGCCCTCGCATTAAAAGTTGGTATTTAACGAAAAGCTTCCTCCATTCGTGATAGTATACGGATTTACCACTTGTTTTGGTTACACTTTCACTAAGCTGAGCTTGGAAGTATTTCTTTTCATTTTCAACAGTCCCCTGTTTGATATAGAAATATTTGTAGTAAGCTCTGAATAATTCAAACCAAAAGTGAAACTATATCACTGATGCAACTAAAACCCGCATGTTGTGTTATATTAAGGTTTGACAAGTTGGTCGTAATTGATGCGCATAACTTAGTATTTTCGCACTAACATCTTTGCAGTTATGCTACATGTAGTTTCACATTTATCTATCGTCTTTTTACAATTTCCGCTGAACACGATTTCTTTGCATTCGATTCATCTATTCCACCACAATGTTTACATTCCCATGTTGACTTTTTCGATTGAAATTTGCGTATATGTATATCAACACACTTTCCATGATAATACTTACGAGAGGATATATCCCGAATTACATTTCCGAATTTCGAAGTGATATCAACGTTTTGAAATACATATAAAAGTGAATGTTGAATAGAATACTAACCCTTTAATCTCTAATGTATCCGATGAGTCATATTGAACATTAATACGTGCATAATTCTTCCTCGAAACGATCGTCTATTATTATTTATAACGAATTTACGTTTGGATAACTTACTAGATTAATATTTCAATATTAATCAATCCCTGAAGAGCTACGTTACGAATGCCATCTTTCATGGTGCGACACTCGAGCAGAATGCTATTAAGTCAAAAACGATTGAGATTATTTTCCACTAAATTCAGTAACCGAAAAGTCATTTTCGAGTGGATTCTGCCTGCATTTATTGTTACGGTATGCACTTCTATACAATTGCATGATATTATATGAATTATGGGTATAGCTCTCCAGCCACAATTATTGATAACGCTGACGCTTTTCTGTTATTTATTAAAGATTCACCACGTCGGATACCTACTGTTCAATTTAAGTAAATTAATCACTACGTTTGGGCGCAGGAAATAGAAAACTAATCGAAATTGCACTTTTCCCGGGACGTTCTAGCTGTTCTAAAAGATGAGCGATTTTCGGAGCCATAAATGAATATTATTTCCACACGTTCAACTGTCCTGTAAGTCAATAAAAAAAGAAAGCAACTGCAAGTGCATTGAAGGTAAACTGAAGTGAGTCAGAGAATCCTTAGCTTTAACAAGATTATAAATATGGAAATGAGTCGTTTTTAGACACTCGCTATCAATAATGTGCGTACCCGTCCCATTATACATTTGGTTATAAGGCGGATATCATATCACAAAAAGAACTGTCGAAATATCTTTACGACCTACCCGTTACAGGGTGCAGATGATTTATAGTATGCAATCGTAGAAAAGTAAAGATATTGCTTGTTTTGGACAATCAATAATTTTGGTAGAATAAAGTTATAGTACAGAAATGTATACTGTTAACAAAGTTCGAATGTAAAGGTAATTTCTTTTCATTTATGGTTGATTAACTGAATCGAATTTGTAATAATATTGCGCCCGGTTAACGTCCATCATTTGTTAAAGGTAATTACGTTTGCTCAATTATGCGAGCAACTATCGTAAATTACATTAAATTTAGCTGAAAGGAATAATTATTTCCTTTATATAAAATTAAATGTTATCGTATCTTGAACTTACATTGGAATATATCAAAGACATTTAGTTCAGGGTAGTTATAAGTAGTTAACTGCAGCTGTTGGTAAGGACTGGATTAAGCTTTAATCTTTGGTCCCGTAAATCATTTCAGCTGTTAGTGAGTAATTAAGCCTTCAAAGTTGATTTTGTGTTCAGTCCTGAGTACTGCCACTTATCCATGCGCCCGTAGTACCCCGAAAGTTAAGGGATTAGTCAACGAAACAGAAGTTAGTATACCTCACTACATCCGGCCTCTCAGAAACATAAAATGACGTACAAATCCAATAAAATCTAGCCCAAAAGATGCAGTGTCACATCTTTAATGTTAGACGATTAACGTGCACAAAGCAAATATGGCAATCACAGTAGGCATCACTGTCTATAGGGTAACACTGGTCGGATTATATTTACATTCTGTCAGTTATGGGTTCTTTCGCAGCAATTTTGAGGTTAAGTGGTAGAGCGGAGAAGAGCAGTCCCTCAGTATTGCTCATCAACCGAACTTCGCCTTTGGGGTTGCAGTCTATTGCATATACGTGCATCTGTATCTTTAAACTGTAAAAATATGTACTACCTAATCGTATTTGTCAACTGCTGCATCACCCAATAAAGCTATATTATTATTATTATTATTATTATATTGTTGCGGCGGGTTTGGGCAGTCCGGTTTATAGCTGTAGAGCTGGTGCAACTAGTATAAGTACCGTAGAATATGCTATGTAATAAATAAAAAATAATTAATCATTGTAGGTATTTACCATCTGACTCGTTACAGTACTTTCAAGTAAAAATGTTGTTGGGTTCAAAGGAATAGGGTGGGGTGTGGGTTTCTTGAGGATTTTTGTTTTTTATGGCAAACCTACTTTGTTGAGAAGATAGTTCAATCCTCCCTGATTATGCATTAGTTTAAGTCTTTGTATGAGAGAATCGTGTGTAAATGAACCGCGTTGACTAACGGAGTTAACAGGTGTGATAATCGGATTACCTACCTCCAAACGCATTTATGTAAATTTCAGTGAAGAGCCGTAAAATTACTAATAACATTAAAATATAATTCGAGGCTTACGTTACACAAACGACTAAATCTTTCTAATTCAATCTTTTTACCCATCAGCAGAACTGCAAACCTAATTAGTTTACCCACAAACTTAACAAATAAATAAGCACGAAAGCTGTTGCTACCGTGAGATTGAAACCCATTCATTAAACAATGTAGACATTTGGAAAACCATAAATTACTTGCGCAACACTTTCGCAATGAACAAAATTTTTGTATTAATCGGAAGACAGACTAATTTATACGATTTATTAATTTATTATACCCATGTCCCTTGTTTTGTTTAGCGAGCAGTCTACATATCACAAATATGGCTTTAGTAGGTAGCACTTTGGCTGCCGGAAGTAGAACACAGCCATCAATACTGACTTCCGGGACTGAGAATTTCCGCCTAAAATACATAATTAATCACCGGCTTCGTTGACAAAATAAAAATTCCATCTAATTTAACTATTAATACTCGGTTAGGAATTTGTTTAACAGAAAATTATAGTTTAACGCGCGTTTATGTTAATCCGTACTAATTTGGCTGACAGGACCACAAACCCTATCTAACTTAATCCTTAACAAACATCTTGCCGTACTTAGAGCATTGCCGAACTCGAGGGAAACGATCTGCTGTGCATCCTGCGGCATTTCACATTAGCTTATCTTACAATGTCACTACTCAAATGGCACTTACTGATGTCTGCGCCAAATGAGAAATCGTTTTGATGGGTTAGTTGTCCTAGATTTTCCAACTAATGGTAGAAATACATCGACGTAGTCTGTTGCAAATATGATTATATGAATAATAATGTGCATTTTAAGTGTGTTAACCCCTTCTCATTAGCAAAAAAGGCTTATTTCCAAGGAAGTTTTCAAGAAATGACATAATAACGACGCGAACCGTTATTGAAGTTTACCATTAGCTTTAGATAACTACTTCAATTTTAAATGCAGCAAGTTTTATAATATTCAGAAACTTTGAAACTTCTATGAGTATTAGGGCCAAATTAAAGGGGATGCTTTTAAAATAGAATACATAACCCGCTTCTATAAGTTTTAGACGTCATGACTAAGTGAACGTTTGTATTTCCCTTTTCAAATATTGGTGCGATTTTTATTTTTTCCAACCAAGATAAACAAAAGTTTTGACAGGGAAGCATAAAAAGCTCGTCAACTTAGAGGATTCGCTGCATTTATTTAAAGTGCTGTAAAAATTCGACAATTGCAGTAGAGAAAATTGCGAGAAACCATCATAACAGTAAGATGGGGACAAGTGGTGCGCAGTTGTCGGATGACATTAAAATGGTAGTTCACGACTATATTGCTTTATAAAAATTTTCAAATTGGATTCCATGTGACGGAAACAGTTTATTTAAAATTGTTTTAAAGTGAAACTTCCGAAAGTAATTTATCTTGGATTTAGTGACTTAAATTCATTTGCTATCGTTGTGTTAAGAACAATAATCAATAATCCAGGCTGAAAATGGAGACTGCAAAAGGACTGATGACCGTGTGAGTAAATTAGGCACGTTTTAGTAACTATAGATTTGTGAACGATCGTCGCATCATTGGCATCTTTATTACCTAAGTGATAATTACCCAGGTTGATTTTGTTGTGGTAAATTAAGCTCAACGAACTGGAATACACTTCATGGTATACTGGAACAGGAGTAATGCTTTGGATCGACAAAATAAGGAGGCACTCTATTGATTGTGACTTCTCAATGTACCGAATCTAGTTCCATGCCATTGGTGGTTGAGGTAACCTTTTTGCAGAGCAATTTGCAAGGGAGAGGGCCTAGATGATAAGATGATAAGGGTAGAATGGCGCTCAGTTGTAGTTGCTTCGTTCTAGCACCTTTCACGATAAATTTTACTCCTCTTCAATACACACTTCATTTGCTTTGGGAAAACTGACTTATTATGAGAGACCCCTTACAATGATCATTGTAGATAGAGAAATATTTGTTAGATATCAGAAACGTAGTTTATTATTTATTTCGCTAGAGATCACTGATAAAGGTGCCAGCCGAAACTGATCTAGCGACCCTGCTCGCTATAGAATGCTTGGGCAGAAGCCGAATCGATTACTTTCTGAGAAAGCAAGGCGAATAAATTTGTAAATATTGGTGTGTAAACCATGCCTGTTCAGGATTAATTATTAATCAAATGCTCCTTTCAATTCATTTAATTATCTAGTGAGATTCTTTAGGGATAAACACAAAACGATTTTGCGTATCTAGCCTGTATCCAAGGTGTCTGTTCACTTGTTTCGTTGTAAAAAAGATGCATAAGAAACATCCAAAATTGTAGACGATAACACGCCTGGGATCAGAATTCACCCCATGTCGTAGCGGGAATTAAAAAATTTTACAAAGTGGTTTCTACAATTTCGTCTGGAATTCTTTTACTGCTACTACGGAAATCATTTCTATAACTCCAAAAGTTTCAAATATATCTCGGAAAAAAGAAAATGCTCCGGAACGAGACTAATGTAAACGAGTTGTGTTAGATTTGGTTTCGGGTTTAGGCCTCGGTTTGGGCTCGGATTACTGAATCACCAGGCACAATTTATTATTATTTTTGAGCTTGCTGAAGAAATCTTACCTTGTGCTGAACACTGAGAAGAACGACGACATAGTTACTCACAAGAACTATCCAGACTAACAAGTCGACGAAATCATGTCAAGAATGTAATTTTATGTTTTATCCTGGTCTTTTATGAGATAAAATCAGGTACACGTAATTAATAATCATATAACATGTGTAAGCAGTTAAGAAAAGCAAAAAAACATTCACCTTTAGACGTTTTAAAAATCACCTGGTAATTCTATGTTTGTTCGATCCCTTTAACGATTCAGATAGATGCCTCATGTTTAATTACGGTTAATTTTGTTTATCTGTGTTCAAAGTTCATTTCAACAGCCTTGGTAAGTGATCCTTTTAGAGTTTAAGAAATTATCGGGACCACTGTTTACATGGAATCTGGAATTTAGTCAGAATTGAATTTTGTTGATTGTGCCAAGATACGAATGTGTACTGGGAGAGACGTACTTAAAGAGCTAGTTAGATTTGAGGTGTTTTGTGTATGGTTCACTTTAGCCGGTGCCTTACACACAGGAATATGTGTTATTTAATGACCCCGTATACTTTTTCGGTCATACCGGAAGTTGAGTCACCCAAGTTTTAAGTTTTTGCATTAAATGAATTATCGATGAATCGGAGATTTTTTTAATGGAAACTGTTCAATCAAGAAATTATTAACCGATCAATTGGACAGCGTCGTCGCTGATTGCAAGCTGTAATAAGTAACCACGGAGGAATGTCTTTCATTTTCCCGCAAAAAAAAATGGTAATATGATTTGAACGGTAGTTTTTCCCGAAACCTATTAATAGTTTTTACCAATTTTTGAATTTAAATATTCAGATTGTTAATAAAACGTTTCGTTTCAAAGAAATAATCAGCAACTTTATTTTTTGTATAGCCCATAAAAAAAGTACATTGTGTATTGAGTAACATTTTTTTACTACGAATACAATTACTATGTACGGCACCCTAAAACACAAGAGTTTGGTTTCAACAGGATGGTGCACCCACGCACAACACCATAATCGTGCGAGAATACCTATTAGAAACTTTTCATTTTCCTGGATGGCCAATACTGCATAATTGGATAAAAATTTTGAATCTCCTGTACAAAAGACAATTTATTTCACAAATGAGTGCATTTTACAAAACTTAACCCCTTAAATCTTGTTTAGGCTCAGAACTGACCGAATTTCGGTCGACTTATGGACAAAATTGTCCAAAGTTAAGTTCAGAGAGTAAAGTATGCATGCTTTCTTGGAGGTTACACGCCGTAGTGCTCTCCATTATGAATTTTAATTTAGCTTACAAAGTGATCCATTTATATCTTTATTAACAAGCTCCTGCGAATTCATAGTTTTGCGTCGTGTCTGCCCGTTAGCAAGATATCTCGAAAGCGAATGGACCGATTACGATGAAATTTGGCAGGTGGATTCTTTATCAAATTATGCAGCGTCTTTTCATTGATCTCGTCAATTTAGCGGCGATTTTCCGGAATTGGATTTCCTAAAAACGGTGAAAGCATTTAATTTAGAACTAAATGCATTCGTTCATTTTCGAGTGAACGATAGTTAAAGAAGATTCCCCATTAGTAAACGATCGTAAACTGCTGTATTAAAACAATGAAATTCTAACAAGGGTTTGGTGTTGGAAAATATTTTCCAGTGAAACACCGTAAAGTATTGTTTCTACCAAAACTTTCAGTCGAAACTAAAGCCATTAGTGGATTAGGCATTATTAAAAAAAAACATTACTCGTTCCGCCTATCGAATTGGAACGTTGTTTTTGATCATAACTAGAAAGATTTAAAATTAACCTCCGAGTTAGTATTACGTTCCGCGTGATGCCACCTTTTACTTTTATTTCTCGCACAATCTCGACCCAAACTGATGGCAATGTTACACTTACAGGCAAACGTGTAGTAGTTGACGAAGCTGCCATCAAATCCATCTTACATTTGTTTTGATACCAAATATCCTTTTGATGTGTATAAAATCAATACACACAAACGCATTCTTGGGTAACTTTAGATGGGGGACACCTGTCATAGAAGAATGATAAAATTAGAATATGGAACAAGAAATCTCCAAGTAACCTCTTGCTTGCTGAAAATTTCGCCACCTTCACCTTCTGCAATGTTTAATATTGCTGTTACTTTGCATTCTTTAAGTGTTCTTCTTGTATGCTTAAGAAAATTTATAGTAGCTCGGAGAACTTGTTGGCATTTTAGAAATTATAAATTTAGCGACAGTCAATAGTCGGTTTGAGACGATAATTAGCACATTTCCAAAAATTTGAAAGGTCTACTATTGTTGCCGCTTTGTACGTCAGTCTGTTCTTTATATCTTTATCACAGGGAAAAGCAAAAATGTGAAACTATGTATTAATTAATGAAAGTTGTGTAATGCGCTCAGAGGACTCAAAAAAAGGGATAGAGAAATAAGGAACGAATATTATAGCGGCCCTAACCAGCAGCAGCTGACAGTGAACAATTAAATAACACCTACCAACGTTAATAAAGTCATAAACACTTAATACAATGAAAGAGTTGAACTAGTTTAAACATGAAAAGACGGACAATTACTTAAGGCAGCATTGGGAATGGGAGAACTCCATTTTTAGCAAAAAGGTGATCAACTCGTAGTTAGGATCAATATGAAAACAGGCTTCCAATTCCAATTCCAAATTAGCTTTTGAACCACATATCTCAACGTTTTGAGCTCAGAAAGTGCGCTTTTCTACCTTATCTGTAACAGATAACAACACAAACAAACAAATAAGAGAGATAGTGAAGCGCGGCAAATAAATTTTACGCCGACAATATCTAACGTCTGACACTAGGGTAAATCGTTTAAGTACTAAAACCGTAATTCTCAATATGTCAATAAGAATCGATAATTCAATTTTAGGTTAACTAAACAAATTTTCACTTGACAACGAATCGTCCGTACAAATCAATGTATGAAAGCACAAACGGGACGTTAACTTCAAGAAAATCACTTTACGATGCCGAAATAACTACATTTCTATACAAGAAATGTAATCAAATTTATTGAAAGTGTAAATAAGATAGTATGAACAAATTTATCGGAGTGACACAAGTTACTTAGCTAAAAATCGTAGATATTTGTTTTGGACTAGGTGTCGATAACTTCAAAAACTAATTTACAAAGCAAAGCAATTCGATAAATCGGTTAAACATTCTAATATAAAGGATATGAAACGTAGCTAAGCTAGTACTAATGAATCTTCGAAGTGACTAGAAGTAACTTAGACAAAGTCGGCTCCTTTGTCGGGACCTTAGTACTTTGTATTCAATGGATCAACCACAACCAATCAGAAATAGAGAGACACGCTGCAAAGAAATATGGTGATATCTGCTACTAAGGGCTAAGGTAAAAAGGAATGGCGCCTCGAGAAAAAGTTTTACGTAAAGGAAGGCACGATCTTCCTGCGAGGAAAAAACTACGCAATTCCAAATTAAAGAAGGGATTGAATTAGAAGTGTCACGGGAAACATTTGCACGACCTGTAGCGGCGAAACAAAGAACTATTGTAAATGAAACCTATAACAATCGGATTCGGACGTACTTATCGATAACATCCTGGGCACGGCCGTCTGAATTCAGATGGGCGCTATCCGGCGATAATCTGCAATCAGATAAAGAAAACAAAAGAGAAGGCGGCAAAGAAGTGCAAGAAAAAAACTAACGTTTGTCACATCGAGCAACACGAACACACAAACATTGTAATTAACACTGAGATAATTAAGAAACTTGATTGGACAGTTTTTGAATTTTTACCAATGACATTTCTTTATTTAGGCAATCAACCAAAATGAGATTCTCAACTACTGTGCAGCAACTGGTTCTTAAAGCGCCTTGCTCATTTGTCACGTTTATGTAAGCATGTGCCTATTATAAATCATCAATTTCAATTAATCATCTAACCAAGAGAAGCTAATAGTAAGAGACTGCCTATAACATACGAATGATAATCATATAAGCATGTACTGTCAACCAATTAAATAGAGCAAAAGAATTCCAGGTCAGGTACAGCTTTTCGAGTGTATGCATGGGTCCTGTTTTCCTACCACATAAATTCACGAGTTTGGAACATTAGCCATTGTCGCAAGGTTGAATACGAATACACGAAACTTACCTTATTTTTGTTAACGGCGTCCAATGTATTTTTAAGAATCCTTGAAAGCCTTAATGCCACAGCAAAAAATCATGAAATAGTAAATTATGCACACTGAGATAATTTAATAACGGAAATACGCTCTCGTGTGGGGCCCGAATGGCGTGTGAGATAGAAATGTATGAATGATTTTTTCACAGTACCGTTTTATCTATGTCATTCCTCATAATACATAAAGATATTAAGTAAATGAAACGAAAGCTTTTATATTTCACAGTAGTTGTATTGAAAAAAAAAGAGATATACTTGTATAATATATTTTTCGCAAATCTGTTGGAATGACTTCACTTATTTAACTTAAAATTATGTAGAATCTATTAGAGAATACGAGCAGATATTTTATACAACAAAAATATAAGTATCAGTCTTAGATTCAAGCTATGTATACTTTCTTTACAAAAATTAAGGAAAGGGTAAATTACATTTATAGCTAAAGCATCTCTTAACGTTAACGATACATACAATTTTTTACATTATCGAGAATTATTCTTCCAATTTATTGTAATATCGGAGACTGATATAGTTTTAAACGTTTAGAAAACTTAAAACATTAATTATTGTACCATTACTCAGAATTTCTGTACATCTCCCAAGTGAAATAATGCACACCCCTAAACTATGGCCAAAATAACACAATGTACTATTTACATAAGGTTAATATGGTAGTTAAGTACAGAAATGTATAAGCTTCTTTTTGCCGATTCGAAGACGAAGGAAACGTAAAGTCGTCTATAGCGTCGAGTTCTTGGCTGCTAGGGTCACTTGGGTTGCTACGAAGTCGTAAATCTGTATGAAATATTAAAATAAACTGGCAAATATTCTCCTTTTTTATGCTTGTTGGCATCGGTATAAAGCAAAATAAAACAAAAACTCGCGCGAGATAATACTAAATTGAATGCAAGCCGAGAATATTTATTCAATATAATCACTTATAAATTTTAAATGTCCATGCCAACAATATTTACTTTACCTCGTTCTTTTGTGGTTTCAGGAAAGAATATCTCGTTCGTGCTGAAGTCCGGATCTTTTTGACGACCTCGTTGCTTTGCGAATTCTGAAAAAAAAATTGATGCACAAATGTCACTATTTACCTCGACGGCTCACCTAGATCGGTTGGCCTGTTTGTCGGAATTACTGTTGTTGTAATTGGTTTCTGAGGCGTGGATGGTGAGGGTATATCTGAAATTAAAATTAGCAATACAGCAGTTGCCAACAAAGTAATTATCTTAATATGACTTTATTAAAACGCTATCTTGTAATTATCATTATGAATACTTTATTGGAATATTATGAGTCAATTAAATTAGGTAGATGCAAGAATTTAATGTACTTCCTTAAATAATTGAATGTAAAATATACAAGGGGTTTAACAGAAATCTATCGATAATACTCAAATAGTCATTATAATTTGTGATTTAGTAATAAATTTCAGGGAATCAGACTTTCAAAGCTTAATTAAAATTTATCAACTGGATTAAGTGCAAATTTCTATTTCTATTCTATGGACTTGGAAAGTTCATAATGGTATAGAAGGCGTTGTATATCGTGTTTTCATATTAATTTCAAACTTTCAAAGCGGACCAATTTCATTATTTATCTATACTTTCATCAAAAACTGAATATTATTTTGAATAAATTTAGTTAGACGCTT
>NW_022170510.1:19011677-19048486 GCF_008802855.1 Photinus pyralis | reverse complement strand
TGGGTTGTGGCAATTCAAATTTGTTTCCTTTTAGCAATTGGACTCGAAAAACTGTCAACCTAAAAATGCTCCACCTGCGGTGTCGCATTTTTATTAGTTGACAGTTTTTCTCGTCTAATTGCTAGGCAACGGATTTTCATTACCTAAACAACCCAAATTTACTCGGTAAAATACAAACCTCTTGTGCAATTATAAGTGAAAAATCGTATGGAAAGTGGTACTTTTTTTCCCGATTTTTACTATGCGTTTCCATGGAGTTTAGTCCTGTCTATGAACAATAGCATCCACTTTTGAGTGACAGTAAATCGCGAATGTCAATAAAATTATTCAATTGTGGGTTATTATGGATCACTATGCAAAAAAATGTCGTGTACAACACGTGTTGAAAGTGTCTTTTTTCCATGAATTTGCTTGATTAACTCGGGCTTCGCCCTCATTAATCAAACTACAAATTCATGAAAAAAAGTATCACTTTCAAAACTAGTTGTACAAATAACTATTTCCACACATCTTCATTCATAACTCTATCTGACCATTTGATATCCACATTTCCAGACTTTCTATTCTTTTCTTCTCTCTTTCACCTTAATCTCCACGTTGCACAGCCAGAAAGACACTTCACTAGCCTTTTCCTCAGCTCCATTTTACTAGCAAGCATAATTTCTCGTATATGACATGTGTCCTTTCTCAAATGATGCAGTTCTATGTAGAGGAATTCTCAAATCTTTGTTGGTATGAGTCAGCATTGCGTCATATCTTTCAGCGTTAGTAGTAAACAAAGAGAGATTTTTTTACAAACATTACTAGGGAGTATAGTAATATAAGCAGGAATAGTCATTATGCCTAATGCAGTAAAATGTGGTCTAGCAGATGATAGTGGTTTTGCGCCACAAATAGCTCTTATTATCTGCTTTTGAGCGCTATATATTTGCTGAGAGTGACTACTCTAGAGCCCCAGAACATAATGCCATACAGTATGTGGAACTGAACGTACGAAGAGAGAAATCATATGGAATCTCAAATTGATAAATAGGACACAAGATGGCACGAATGCATGGTTGCACTGTCTTGATGAAACAAGGCCTTTTTCGCTAATTAAGGTCATTTCCTCTTGCAAACAATCTTTTACAATTATATTTCAGAAAACTGCCTCACCTTACCGACCGATGCCATTCTACGATGCTCACATTCACCTCCATTAGTTCATTCTTTGACTGACTGACTCACTTGCAAACTGTTTCGTACGAAAGGGTTAAACCACGGATATCCTTTCGTGAATGTCCTTCGCTGACACGTTCTCCAAACAAAAAAAAATTATAAAACCTTGAATTTCGATTTCGTCGATTTCTAAGTAGAACTTCAGAGCAAGAAATAGAGGAAGTTTAATATAATTATTATGCAGTAAACAAGCAACGTTTATTTAGTATAGCTTGTTATATAATTATACATACTTTTTGTTCTTTTTGCGCTACAAAACTTTACAAAGTAGGTAAATACTAAACTGTCAACAAAAGATTATATACAAAGTGAGATAGATTAAGTCACTTCCAATTTACTGCAATTACAAAGTACTTTTTTTTTACCCATAACCTTAGCGAATACGTTATCGCACAAGCTTAGATGTTATAATCAAAGGTTTTCATGTACCAAACCAAAAGATCCTGTCGAAAAACACCAAACTGAGTAATAATGCAGTTTGCAAGGCATGTAAGTAAATATGCATTAAAAGTGTTTTACAATTTTGCCATCCGAGTTTACCTTCATTAGCGGTATTATTCAAGTTATTCATTATGTTTAAGGACAACTCTGTGAATAATTTTATTTGTATGCGCATTTCAATTAACTCAATTTGGACGGCCGGAGTTCGTTTTTTATAAAAGTCTGTTAGATATTCTCAAACTTTAAAATGTAAAAAAAATTACTGCATATTGTAACTTGCGAAGAGACTTTACAGTTCAACAGATTTCAGCAAATAGTTGCTAGATTTTGGGAGTAGTAATGTATTTCAGAGAGGTAAATTTTTATAACCTGCATATAAGACGGCACCAGCACGCTCTTGCTGTGCTTGGCACGTTTCACGTTCTTCTGTTCTTATTTTACGATTCAAAATTACTGTTTGGAAATAAATTTGAATAGTTAATAGTATACTTACTTGAAAATCGTTTTTATTCTTAAAACAAAAGCTTTCCATATTCCCCGCTTTACCTCGATTTAGAATTAAATTTATTCTTCATTGATGGAAAATTCTTTTACTGCAACAACACGGATAGAATTTGAAAGTGGTTAGAGGAAGTGGTATAATGGTATCGCACAAGTAGTTGTTGACGGAAATTGTCATGTCATTTTCAATCGTAATGCTATCTATTCAGGAAGACATGTGCCTTTGCCAGATAAACTCATATGCTGATTTAGTATGTGTGGATTGAATTTACTCTGTTTAATGCGATTTCTGAACATTATAGATTGTGAACTGTTCCTAACAGAGTGAGTAATTCAAATTAACTTGCTCTGCTATATTTGACAAAGTTCTCGGTATCGAAACACGACACACTTTCTTTTGGAGATGCCGTTCTCCGAGTTTATGAATTGGTGAAATAGGTAGATGTCTTCCAGTCTTAATAGAACACGTACGTCTAATATAATTTAATTAGTTACGTTGTGGTTTAAAAATAGTTTAAATTTTTATATTTTACGCTATAGAGAAGGCTTGAAATTACGTTTTTATTATCAATACAGTTTAAAGTCTCTTCGTTGTTAATTGCTGCAATTTAAATTTTATCTGTCTTATACTTGCTCTTTTAATGCATTCTCGTGCCCACCTGGTACACTTACAGATTTAAAGGGAGAGGCTAAATTGAGCAGGTATATTAAAACCCTCGTCGAACCAACAATGGTGAAACCATGATTGTTCGTCTATTCTCGAAAAAAATAATGAATGAAGTGCTATGATGCTATTGTGACTACTTTCCTAATCCGTCCGTCGTTGATGATGGCCCATATTATATCAAACCTTTAAAACTATCGACTAGCGTCCTTGATAACAAACAAGCTGGAATATTGAATACGATGATGAAGATTGTCGGTAGCCGCTCGAATGTAATAACTTTTAATTTTTAACAACAAGAGAACCCCAACAGAAGGCCTATACTCTTTTCTAACCGTTGCGAACCAGCTGCCTTTTTCGTTGTCTCCAGTATTTAACGAAACATCAACTCCATCATGCAATAATCTCCTCTTTACGGTATTTCAAACTATTTACTAACAATTAGCCAATCAAAAGATTAACTAATGCCAACTTCAAAGGAACGCGCTCTTCTTTCTCACGAGAGGCATAATTGTTCGTAACACACATGCATTATCTTATCTGCGCCAGATGTGCATTTTCGTTTTAACGAATTAACGTTCGTTTGATTGATATCTTCTTATCGCAAATACTTAAATACCTTTTATGAAATACGCAAAATTTGGCCAGATGTTCCCAAATTATAAAACGCAATTTTACGTTTTATAATTAAATACCTACACAAATCTAAATAAGCGATAAAATAAAACAAACAAAATTACGCAATTACAAATCATTCTAAAATGGAAAAAATCAATAAAACACAAATTCAAATGAAATAAACCAATTCTGTGCTTATGAAATGAATTTGCGGCAATGCTAGAGGTTAATACAGCACTTAAGAAAAAAGTAATAGGCAAAAATGTAAAATCAAAATATCTGAATAAGTTAGAATTGCAAAAGCAAAGTTAAAATATCGATACTTACAAAACTTATGGCCGTTTGCACCGACAAATGTTAGTGGAGCTTACGTACCTTAAAATCCATGGTAACGATTATTGAGACAATGGTTACCATGGATTTTAAGCTAAATGCAAAAATAGAAAAATCTAACTTACGGCAAGCAAAAATGGCAAAAGATCCAAATTCATAGTGCATTTCCTATTTATCGAAACATCTATTTCGGTTAGGGAGTAACTGGAAATACCATTTCGTACGCGTATACCTCAATGAGTTAAACCAAATTAAACTGTTTTTAATTAGTTACTCGGCCTGCAGTTATCGGAAAAATATGGGACAACTTGCAAACATCTGGAAAAAATAGAGCACACTTCTCGTGACTTTTTCTAATAGCGTTCACTGCAACCTCTTAAAACGTCAGTTATTAATTATGCTTACGCAATTAGGCGCGTTCAAACTTCAATCCTCATTAATCTAATTAACACTTCGGCCTAACTGGAAGTTTCCCGGCACAACGACTGTTGTCGTTATCCACGCACGTGTACGCTGCAAGACTGATCACTTTGTAAGCACCTCGATTTGGAATTCGTTTTTATGCTAGTTTTCACTTACTATTTGAAACTAAAGTGGTTAATAATTAACTAACGGCGCTAAAATCTCAAAATATTAATTCGTCTCCATCTTCAATAGAGCTTTCGGCGCCTGTAAAAACAATCAGATATTCCTACCGGAACGGTCGGATAACTAATAAATTCACTACTTAACTTACGTGGGTTATCGCCGGCAGAACAAACAATTATACAAAGCAAAAACACAAAAAACTCACTCCTCGTCTCCTACAGCAAGCACTCCAGCAGCATTGGCTTGTAGACTACGCGGCCGATAAGCACTGGATAATTCGTGGACTCAGCCAACAACAAGACGCGGTCTGGTGATTCGGGAAATAAACTCAATAAATCATTAATTCTTAAAAAAAACTCAATGCGATTGCAATCACATGACAATTACATTTAACACTTATTTATGTAATCCGCGGCGGTCGGCGGATTAACCGTTCGTGGGTAAGTGTGCCGCAGTTAGGCTTCCAGCCTTCCACGCCACTGCACCAAGCGTTTTTAATGGAAGCGATAAACAATAATGTAACGCGATTCATGCAAAAAAACCTGGAATCTTCTATTTCTTTCTTTGTATGTCACTCTAACATAGTTACGTTACAATACCTACAACAATTACAGAACGACAAACGAGTAGTTTTCTCAGACATGCATCAAATGAACAATTGCGTTTCGTTTGCGTATACTGCAGTGTTCATATAAAAATACGTCACCAACTTTGACAAAGAGCCTTTATTTCATTTTCCAGTTTTACATGCTCAAAACCACCGGAAGGTTTCATTGCAGTAATATTTTATGAGTGCTTTTTACTTGTACATAAATAAGGTAGAATTTGATTACATACCTTCGCAGTTGGCCTGCAATTTTATTCGTTGTTTACTCTATTTTTAAAGTAACATTGATTTGTAATAATATTTAATTACACCCTTACTCCAAGTACTTGGCAAAAATCCAACAAGAATATTTCTCTGTATCGTTGTATGTGTTATGACACAGTAAACCTAAATGAATTGTAAGTACTCCAAACTTTTACGACGAAGAACATACATTGTAGTAAAGTCTTGCTTCTGTACCTAGATATTTGTATAGAATCACAGATTTAAATATACTACAGATGGATCATGGGATACGCGATTGTGGAAACAACAAACGATCCAGCGGCTAGCGCGCCTATATGAATTTTATTAAATCGAAAGGTTTAGTTTGCGTCTCAGCTTAAAGTAATCAACAGGAGTCTGTATAACGATGGCATAGAAGGTTTTCACTATTGATGGTGCAAGCGTCAAGTCTCTGGTAGCGCCGGAGAACCCTTCTAGTAAATTGAACTCTAACAACTTCAGTCTTAAACAAAATTTTCATCATGTCGCACATAGCGGAACTTTGCAAACGCCATGAGATATTGTACTTTTGATAAAGTTATAGATTAACATGGAAATTCTAAAGACGAGGGTTTAATGTATGTACGTACAAGCAAAGTTGGTTGTTTCTGGCAATTACTTTTGTTTATTTATGCAACGTTGTAAACAAAATTAGTAAATATTATCTCTATTTATACTATCATGAGAACACTAATTAAATTCTACTGAGACTATACTGCTATAGTGCCTAATTTAATTAGTTAGCGTTACCACTGAAAATATTGGGTATGGAAATTTTACTGATTACGGGCTAGATCGAGTGTGCGTATGGGTTCATGTTCTATCATTTTTTTAGTGTTCAAAACACTTAGGGTGCTAGTTTCGAAGTTTATATGTAACGTTTAAATGAAACGCTTGAATGTTAAAAGGCTATGGGAGGGAAAGGGAGATCAGATTTGAAATGCGACATGTAAAAGTGAATTACCTACTATTAGTTTGCGTTCGGCTCGGCAGCGGTAGTATCACAAGCATGTTCTGGCGCTTATTAACGAATCCTAACGAGTTTATAATTTTGATGTGTCTGTCCGTCCGTCCGTCGGCCCGTTATCACAATCTAGATTACCACTTTGTCAAGTGGCAAAGCGCCTGACTATAGCTTCACTTATTTTAAAAGCCGGATTGTGAAGAGGAGATTTAAAAAGTAGAGGCGAGGTCGTGAGGGACTCTCGAAAAGAAGGTTCGTTGACATCATACCAATTTTCTCCTCTTGCCGTATGAGAATAATAATAAAAATCGTACGCAGCGATTATCTCTCAAATCTGATCGTTTAAAGCATACAATTTGATGGAATATTCTATTTAGAAATGTTTGTGTTTCTTGTGTCTCTTGAATGTTAGAGATAAGTACCTAAATGAGAAATTGTAACTGATGTGTCTAAATCATCAGGCGGCAACCGTAGTAGGTACTTCTAGGTCTGACCTTTGACATAGTTTAAAATGTTCCCTTGTATGCCCAATTTAATAGAAAAGAGGTTTCAAAGTTTCGTGGATAAGAGAGAGGGGGCTTTCAACTTTTCACATATTTAGTGACCAACGGAATGGAGTACGAATGGCAATGACAAAACACACCCTCGCTAGTTGCAAATACGAAGGAAATTAGCAGCTCTACTTTCAATAAAGCAAGTATAACCGAATGGGTAATAATTTGATACTGTAACATATGTGGAGTGTTAATTACAGCTTTGACGTACTAAAATTGTAGTATGTGGTAATGCGAATAGGTTTTATGAAATGGTCAGTCACTGCATATCAAATACAATCTGGCTTATTTTGTGTTAGTAATGTATATGAATTATTCAACAATATGCTAAAAAACAAGTCGTATATCTTTTCAGAGCGAAGCTTTATCACCGAGTTTATCACTATTATGTGTGGGTTGTGATGAAGAGATTAGTGCAACCCCTAATTTTAAGATGTCTTTTTCGCGTAGCATTTGAGAAATTAAAAGAGGTTTGCTTAGGGAATTGATGTCCGCAACTTTCATAATAGTGATGTACCACAATCAATGAAGGTGAAAAATCCCCCCCCCCAAGAGAAAATTGCTGTACCTCAAAGAAAAGTGACATTAAAGTTATTCGAAATCGATTGTTGGTTAGCACAATTTTGAACCCTTAATTGAGCAATATTTTTAATTAAAATAAACGGTATTTTTGTTTTTCAGAAATAGTTTGGCTAATTTAGACATAGGTTTAGGTATGTAACTTCTCTCTTAGAAGAAACAACAGCAAACATTATCCAGATCCATGCACCGGTAGAAGGAACAACTGTGGAGGAAATGGCAGACTTTTACTTAAACCTATACAATTAATGCAAGATGAAATGCGAAAGAAAAGAATCAGAAAACAATAATAATGGGGGACTGAAATAGCAGCTAGCAAATCCTAGAGAAAGATTAAGGAAACATATAGTATAGAACCAATATTAGTGCAACAGGCAGTCTTCAGGCAGAATAGACAGACATACAGTGTACAATTGGAAGGACAAAGATTGGAGGTGTTTGATATGAAGAAAGGCATCAAGCAAGGCTGGACAAGATAACCAAGAGAATCAAAGGAAAATACAAGCCACCAGGACACAGTAATTGGGTAAAAAAACCTGAAAGCAGTATAAGAATAAGAAGAATAGGATTTTTTTTATTTTTGCTCAAGTACAGCAGCAGAGTAGTTGAATTAACACCAAATAAAATTAACAGTAATGAACAATCTGATTGACAAACTAACTAATATTTTTTTTTGCTATACTGGAGAAAAAACTTAGGGCCTCTAAGGCAAGTAGAGAACACTCTCACGCACTTAAACTAAAAATGAAAATAATAAGCCTGCGGTCAGAATAAAACCAGACCATTGAACAAAACATAATTTTTTTATTGTATCACAATATATACCAAAGTACTAGAATTAAGAATTATTTATAAGTAAGTTACATTTCTAAATATACCTACCGTATTGTAGAAGTGGATAATTTGGCTTATACACGTAGGTTTACTAGCTTTACCTACCCCCGTACTTCAATTAAAAATTCAACATCTGGGAACGATAGCAGTCATCGCATTATCCGTGAAAGAAAAACCGGTTTGGATTTTTGATATTAGGAATTTTATTGAAAATTCTTGGTGCTAAAAAGTGAAATGTTTTGGTAAAATGAGTTAGGTTAGGCTTAGGAACAACAAATTGAGATTTACTACGTAACTTTCTTCGATAATTATGTACATCGATATCGGGTATATTCCCACTAAATGCATAAAAAAGTTTTAAAACTTTGTAAACAAACATTGATCTTAAGGGTAGGACTTTAAGGCTTAGAAATAGAAGATATGACGGATCTGTTTTTCTTTTATTTAGGGTAATTCTGATGAACTGCTTTTGAAGTTTTATGACAGTGTTTAAATTGGCCCTCCCCAACACGATATTCCATAATCCAATCGACTATGTACTAGAGCAAATTAAAGTAGTCTTAGTATAACGCCGAGGGCACATTTTCCTTAAAAAATAAAAGATCCTTAGGATACTACTTAATTTGGATTTGAGATACTTTATGTGTAATTTCCAACTTACTTCACAATCCAAAATCAGACCTAAGTATTTCACAGAATTACAGCTTCTAATCTCCACACAGTCTATTAGTACAAGTAGAATTTTCACATAAACAGTCTATACACTTATAAACTAATGGAGCACTAAAACTGACGGGATCTCTAAGGCTAAAATTTATATAGTTGGTTTTTTCTAGACTCAGGACCATTTTATTCTGCGTAAACCACCACTGCAGTGCCATGAGGTCACTATTGATGGCCCTCTCTATATCTATGAAGTTATTAGCAGTGTAACATAAAGCCGTATCATCCGCAAATGACGTAACTGTGCCTTGCAGGCGGGCATTACAAAGATCGTTTATGTATACTAAGAACAATGTGGGGCCCAGAACTGACCCTTGCGGTACCCCACATTTGATAATGATAATAATAATAATAATAATAATGACATTTATTGAGCACACACCATACAAAGAACAGATATTATACATTACATTACATAATGGGTGACTCAATAGGGCGAAGTTCAGACTGGAATAAACCGTGTTATTCCGTCTGCTCTACCACTCAACCCCCTACATATGAAATTAACAACAAGAGACCAAGACATAAAAAAACCTAGCAAGAAAAAACTATATGATAATAAAAACCATTCAGTATGAAGGCACAAATGAAAACCTAAAAAGAAGAAAAAAAAAAAAAATGTAAAAAGAAAAAAAAATTATATAGCAATAATGATATTAACGATGGAACTTAATGCTGCCTTGCAAGGAGTATGAGGCGCAAGCGTTTTTTAAAAAGACTTTCGGATAAATGTTTTAAATGAGATGGTAATTCATTATACGTCTTTGCAATATTGTAACTGAAGGAGCGTTTAAATAGTGACGTTTTGTGAGTAGGTATAGTTATAAAAAACCGATCTCTAACATTGACATTATGGACGTCAGCTCTGTATGTTACCTTTTCAAATAAATATGACGGAGTTTTGGTTTGAAGTATGCCATGGAACAAACAGGCAGAATGTAATATTCTTCTGTTGTTCATATCAAGCCACTGGAGGGATTTTAATTTATGTGTAATCCGGTCGTATTTTCGGATACCAAATATTAGTCTAAGGCAAGAATTCTGCATTCTCTGAATTCGATTGTAGTCTCTTTTGTCGATACATGGGCCATACACACTATCACAATAGTTAAATTGGGAAAGCACTAAGGATTCACAAAGCATAACCTTAATACTACGATTAATAAGAAATCGGCTATTAAATATTAGTTTAATATTTGTAAACGCTTTATTAATTATTTGAGATATATGCTTTTTGAAACGTAATTGGGAGTCAAAAATCAATCCAAGATTTTTGTATTCATTAACTACTGGTAATATTGCCCCTTTGGACTCAACAATTATTGCATGCTTGAGCGTGTTAATAATCGACGTTCGGCCAAATAGCATAACAGCTGACTTATTGCAGTTAATCTGGAGTCCATGTTCTTCAGAAATCTTAGCTATATTATACAGGTCAGAATTGAGTTGATTGTTGATTGTGTTAATGTTAAGGTTTTCAGTCGGAGCTTGATATAATAATTGTGTGTCATCCGCGTACATGTGATAAGTGCAGTATTCTAAGCAAGTGTGAAAATTGGAGGTGTATATAATATACAGTAAAGGTCCAAGCACTGACCCCTGCGGAACACCTGCTGTAACAGCAATGGGGTTTGACATGTGGTCATTTAAAGACACGCGTTGTGTTCTATTGCTAAGGAAGCTTGAAATAAATTTTATAGAATAGTCGTTAAATCCGATAAATTTTAGTATTGCAAGGAGAACAGCATGGTTTATTCTATCAAAAGCTCTAGAGTAATCGAGCAAAATAAGAACTAGCAGTTTTTACGATCAATTGCAGAAATAATTGTGTCTGTGACGTGCAAAAGGGCAGTAGTGCAACTGTGCCGCGACCTGAAACCGGACTGTAAAGGGGGAAGAAAGTTTTCAGAGGTTAAATATGCCCTGATCTGCCTATCCATGATCCTTTCCAAAATCTTAGACATACAAGGCAAAATACTTATTGGACGTAGATCAGTAAACCCCTTCGGATGTTTAATTTTAGGGAGAGGTATTATCTTGGCATTTTTCCATGAATTTGGGAATACACCAGCGATAAGACAAGAGTTGATTATGTGGGTGATCAAGTCGGTTAAATATGGAAGGCATAACTGCAGCATGTACACACTAATCTGATCCAGACCTATCGATTTAGACTTTATCAAATATATGCAGTTAAGTACTTCTACTTCAGTAGTGGCGGTAAAACAAAATTTATGTTTAGAATGTCTACTATTGCTATTATAATAATGAAGTAAGGTATCATTGATAGGTGTACGTGTGTAGGTACAAAAAGAACTATTAATTTTGTCAACATCACATAACTGGGGAGGAATTTCATTATGGCATTTGGTTCTATATAATGTCCAGTCAAATTACGGTTTGGGCTGTATGTTGTCACTTCACTCAACGAAACCAAGCGTATCCGATGTAAAAAAATCCGCTGAATCCGAAAATCATAGTCCCCCTAGCCGAAAACGGCCGGAACATATTGTTATTAACAAAAAACGAAGAAAAAATGAGAATATGTCGTGTTTTTTCGCATTTGACTACGAATATCTCGTTAACTATTGCTCTTAGGGAAAGAATGAATAGAAATGAACTTGCTTAAAATAAAATTTTCTATAAGATACAGTTGGTCCGGGACGCTCATTTTCAACTGTTATTGTTTTTTATGACAAATTGTAAAAAATTAATCTCTAAAATTAACACAGTTTGTTATTACCAAGTAAAATTCATCCGATCTTTTTGAAAATCCGTATTTAGTAACTTCTTTTTGATAAAAAAACAATATGACAAACCCGATTACCGTAGGTGTCATAGTAATTGATTAATTAAATCAACAAGTTAAAAAAGGGATGCTTTTTCTTTCAAACTGGGGAACTACAAGTGCGTTCCCAATTTTTTTATACATAGTTTAACCCTAAAACAATCTGTTCCAATAAGCTACTCCAAACGTTAAAATGTATAACCGTTGAGTGTGGTTTATCAAGGCTCTTGAATATTATGTATGCACTAATATGGGTTTATTTTCTTATCTGTAGGTATTTATATTACAATACTATTTAAGTGTTCCTAAGAAGCTGCGTCGCATACAAAATTTTCCTTTGTCGTATACTTGACTCTTGAGAGAAATGAGGTTTTAGGTACTTTTCACTATAAAATAGCCTCGCTTACGAGTCTTAAATTGTTCACTCTAAACATTAATTTTAGTAACTAAACCTATGTTGTGCATTCATCTGAATCAATATTTTGAGGCGAAAACACGTCAATCATTCGACAATGTAGGTTTAATTTGACAGAGAAAATTGAACGAAAACAGATAGTGAGTAAAATCGACAAATTAAACACAGTCAACAAGAAAAAATAAAACACGATCTGCTCTCGTGTTCCGACAGATCGTTTGTGTTCAATTTTCAATTGAGATCATGCTTACGCATCAGCAATCAACGTCTTCAATAGTTTTCTTTACTCGCTGCGATCTTTCTTACAACCTGTAAAGCGTCTAACTAAATTTATTCAAAATAATATTCAGTTTTTGATGAAAGTATAGATAAATAATGAAATTGGTCCGCTTTGAAAGTTTGAAATTAATATGAAAACACGATATACAACGCCTTCTATACCATTATGAACTTTCCAAGTCCATAGAATAGAAATAGAAATTTGCACTTAATCCAGTTGATAAATTTTAATTAAGCTTTGAAAGTCTGATTCCCTGAAATTTATTACTAAATCACAAATTATAATGACTATTTGAGTATTATCGATAGATTTCTGTTAAACCCCTTGTATATTTTACATTCAATTATTTAAGGAAGTACATTAAATTCTTGCATCTACCTAATTTAATTGACTCATAATATTCCAATAAAGTATTCATAATGATAATTACAAGATAGCGTTTTAATAAAGTCATATTAAGATAATTACTTTGTTGGCAACTGCTGTATTGCTAATTTTAATTTCAGATATACCCTCACCATCCACGCCTCAGAAACCAATTACAACAACAGTAATTCCGACAAACAGGCCAACCGATCTAGGTGAGCCGTCGAGGTAAATAGTGACATTTGTGCATCAATTTTTTTTTCAGAATTCGCAAAGCAACGAGGTCGTCAAAAAGATCCGGACTTCAGCACGAACGAGATATTCTTTCCTGAAACCACAAAAGAACGAGGTAAAGTAAATATTGTTGGCATGGACATTTAAAATTTATAAGTGATTATATTGAATAAATATTCTCGGCTTGCATTCAATTTAGTATTATCTCGCGCGAGTTTTTGTTTTATTTTGCTTTATACCGATGCCAACAAGCATAAAAAAGGAGAATATTTGCCAGTTTATTTTAATATTTCATACAGATTTACGACTTCGTAGCAACCCAAGTGACCCTAGCAGCCAAGAACTCGACGCTATAGACGACTTTACGTTTCCTTCGTCTTCGAATCGGCAAAAAGAAGCTTATACATTTCTGTACTTAACTACCATATTAACCTTATGTAAATAGTACATTGTGTTATTTTGGCCATAGTTTAGGGGTGTGCATTATTTCACTTGGGAGATGTACAGAAATTCTGAGTAATGGTACAATAATTAATGTTTTAAGTTTTCTAAACGTTTAAAACTATATCAGTCTCCGATATTACAATAAATTGGAAGAATAATTCTCGATAATGTAAAAAATTGTATGTATCGTTAACGTTAAGAGATGCTTTAGCTATAAATGTAATTTACCCTTTCCTTAATTTTTGTAAAGAAAGTATACATAGCTTGAATCTAAGACTGATACTTATATTTTTGTTGTATAAAATATCTGCTCGTATTCTCTAATAGATTCTACATAATTTTAAGTTAAATAAGTGAAGTCATTCCAACAGATTTGCGAAAAATATATTATACAAGTATATCTCTTTTTTTTTCAATACAACTACTGTGAAATATAAAAGCTTTCGTTTCATTTACTTAATATCTTTATGTATTATGAGGAATGACATAGATAAAACGGTACTGTGAAAAAATCATTCATACATTTCTATCTCACACGCCATTCGGGCCCCACACGAGAGCGTATTTCCGTTATTAAATTATCTCAGTGTGCATAATTTACTATTTCATGATTTTTTGCTGTGGCATTAAGGCTTTCAAGGATTCTTAAAAATACATTGGACGCCGTTAACAAAAATAAGGTAAGTTTCGTGTATTCGTATTCAACCTTGCGACAATGGCTAATGTTCCAAACTCGTGAATTTATGTGGTAGGAAAACAGGACCCATGCATACACTCGAAAAGCTGTACCTGACCTGGAATTCTTTTGCTCTATTTAATTGGTTGACAGTACATGCTTATATGATTATCATTCGTATGTTATAGGCAGTCTCTTACTATTAGCTTCTCTTGGTTAGATGATTAATTGAAATTGATGATTTATAATAGGCACATGCTTACATAAACGTGACAAATGAGCAAGGCGCTTTAAGAACCAGTTGCTGCACAGTAGTTGAGAATCTCATTTTGGTTGATTGCCTAAATAAAGAAATGTCATTGGTAAAAATTCAAAAACTGTCCAATCAAGTTTCTTAATTATCTCAGTGTTAATTACAATGTTTGTGTGTTCGTGTTGCTCGATGTGACAAACGTTAGTTTTTTTCTTGCACTTCTTTGCCGCCTTCTCTTTTGTTTTCTTTATCTGATTGCAGATTATCGCCGGATAGCGCCCATCTGAATTCAGACGGCCGTGCCCAGGATGTTATCGATAAGTACGTCCGAATCCGATTGTTATAGGTTTCATTTACAATAGTTCTTTGTTTCGCCGCTACAGGTCGTGCAAATGTTTCCCGTGACACTTCTAATTCAATCCCTTCTTTAATTTGGAATTGCGTAGTTTTTTCCTCGCAGGAAGATCGTGCCTTCCTTTACGTAAAACTTTTTCTCGAGGCGCCATTCCTTTTTACCTTAGCCCTTAGTAGCAGATATCACCATATTTCTTTGCAGCGTGTCTCTCTATTTCTGATTGGTTGTGGTTGATCCATTGAATACAAAGTACTAAGGTCCCGACAAAGGAGCCGACTTTGTCTAAGTTACTTCTAGTCACTTCGAAGATTCATTAGTACTAGCTTAGCTACGTTTCATATCCTTTATATTAGAATGTTTAACCGATTTATCGAATTGCTTTGCTTTGTAAATTAGTTTTTGAAGTTATCGACACCTAGTCCAAAACAAATATCTACGATTTTTAGCTAAGTAACTTGTGTCACTCCGATAAATTTGTTCATACTATCTTATTTACACTTTCAATAAATTTGATTACATTTCTTGTATAGAAATGTAGTTATTTCGGCATCGTAAAGTGATTTTCTTGAAGTTAACGTCCCGTTTATGCTTTCATACATTGATTTGTACGGACGATTCGTTGTCAAGTGAAAATTTGTTTAGTTAACCTAAAATTGAATTATCGATTCTTATTGACATATTGAGAATTACGGTTTTAGTACTTAAACGATTTACCCTAGTGTCAGACGTTAGATATTGTCGGCGTAAAATTTATTTGCCGCGCTTCACTATCTCTCTTATTTGTTTGTTTGTGTTGTTATCTGTTACAGATAAGGTAGAAAAGCGCACTTTCTGAGCTCAAAACGTTGAGATATGTGGTTCAAAAGCTAATTTGGAATTGGAATTGGAAGCCTGTTTTCATATTGATCCTAACTACGAGTTGATCACCTTTTTGCTAAAAATGGAGTTCTCCCATTCCCAATGCTGCCTTAAGTAATTGTCCGTCTTTTCATGTTTAAACTAGTTCAACTCTTTCATTGTATTAAGTGTTTATGACTTTATTAACGTTGGTAGGTGTTATTTAATTGTTCACTGTCAGCTGCTGCTGGTTAGGGCCGCTATAATATTCGTTCCTTATTTCTCTATCCCTTTTTTTGAGTCCTCTGAGCGCATTACACAACTTTCATTAATTAATACATAGTTTCACATTTTTGCTTTTCCCTGTGATAAAGATATAAAGAACAGACTGACGTACAAAGCGGCAACAATAGTAGACCTTTCAAATTTTTGGAAATGTGCTAATTATCGTCTCAAACCGACTATTGACTGTCGCTAAATTTATAATTTCTAAAATGCCAACAAGTTCTCCGAGCTACTATAAATTTTCTTAAGCATACAAGAAGAACACTTAAAGAATGCAAAGTAACAGCAATATTAAACATTGCAGAAGGTGAAGGTGGCGAAATTTTCAGCAAGCAAGAGGTTACTTGGAGATTTCTTGTTCCATATTCTAATTTTATCATTCTTCTATGACAGGTGTCCCCCATCTAAAGTTACCCAAGAATGCGTTTGTGTGTATTGATTTTATACACATCAAAAGGATATTTGGTATCAAAACAAATGTAAGATGGATTTGATGGCAGCTTCGTCAACTACTACACGTTTGCCTGTAAGTGTAACATTGCCATCAGTTTGGGTCGAGATTGTGCGAGAAATAAAAGTAAAAGGTGGCATCACGCGGAACGTAATACTAACTCGGAGGTTAATTTTAAATCTTTCTAGTTATGATCAAAAACAACGTTCCAATTCGATAGGCGGAACGAGTAATGTTTTTTTTTAATAATGCCTAATCCACTAATGGCTTTAGTTTCGACTGAAAGTTTTGGTAGAAACAATACTTTACGGTGTTTCACTGGAAAATATTTTCCAACACCAAACCCTTGTTAGAATTTCATTGTTTTAATACAGCAGTTTACGATCGTTTACTAATGGGGAATCTTCTTTAACTATCGTTCACTCGAAAATGAACGAATGCATTTAGTTCTAAATTAAATGCTTTCACCGTTTTTAGGAAATCCAATTCCGGAAAATCGCCGCTAAATTGACGAGATCAATGAAAAGACGCTGCATAATTTGATAAAGAATCCACCTGCCAAATTTCATCGTAATCGGTCCATTCGCTTTCGAGATATCTTGCTAACGGGCAGACACGACGCAAAACTATGAATTCGCAGGAGCTTGTTAATAAAGATATAAATGGATCACTTTGTAAGCTAAATTAAAATTCATAATGGAGAGCACTACGGCGTGTAACCTCCAAGAAAGCATGCATACTTTACTCTCTGAACTTAACTTTGGACAATTTTGTCCATAAGTCGACCGAAATTCGGTCAGTTCTGAGCCTAAACAAGATTTAAGGGGTTAAGTTTTGTAAAATGCACTCATTTGTGAAATAAATTGTCTTTTGTACAGGAGATTCAAAATTTTTATCCAATTATGCAGTATTGGCCATCCAGGAAAATGAAAAGTTTCTAATAGGTATTCTCGCACGATTATGGTGTTGTGCGTGGGTGCACCATCCTGTTGAAACCAAACTCTTGTGTTTTAGGGTGCCGTACATAGTAATTGTATTCGTAGTAAAAAAATGTTACTCAATACACAATGTACTTTTTTTATGGGCTATACAAAAAATAAAGTTGCTGATTATTTCTTTGAAACGAAACGTTTTATTAACAATCTGAATATTTAAATTCAAAAATTGGTAAAAACTATTAATAGGTTTCGGGAAAAACTACCGTTCAAATCATATTACCATTTTTTTTTGCGGGAAAATGAAAGACATTCCTCCGTGGTTACTTATTACAGCTTGCAATCAGCGACGACGCTGTCCAATTGATCGGTTAATAATTTCTTGATTGAACAGTTTCCATTAAAAAAATCTCCGATTCATCGATAATTCATTTAATGCAAAAACTTAAAACTTGGGTGACTCAACTTCCGGTATGACCGAAAAAGTATACGGGGTCATTAAATAACACATATTCCTGTGTGTAAGGCACCGGCTAAAGTGAACCATACACAAAACACCTCAAATCTAACTAGCTCTTTAAGTACGTCTCTCCCAGTACACATTCGTATCTTGGCACAATCAACAAAATTCAATTCTGACTAAATTCCAGATTCCATGTAAACAGTGGTCCCGATAATTTCTTAAACTCTAAAAGGATCACTTACCAAGGCTGTTGAAATGAACTTTGAACACAGATAAACAAAATTAACCGTAATTAAACATGAGGCATCTATCTGAATCGTTAAAGGGATCGAACAAACATAGAATTACCAGGTGATTTTTAAAACGTCTAAAGGTGAATGTTTTTTTGCTTTTCTTAACTGCTTACACATGTTATATGATTATTAATTACGTGTACCTGATTTTATCTCATAAAAGACCAGGATAAAACATAAAATTACATTCTTGACATGATTTCGTCGACTTGTTAGTCTGGATAGTTCTTGTGAGTAACTATGTCGTCGTTCTTCTCAGTGTTCAGCACAAGGTAAGATTTCTTCAGCAAGCTCAAAAATAATAATAAATTGTGCCTGGTGATTCAGTAATCCGAGCCCAAACCGAGGCCTAAACCCGAAACCAAATCTAACACAACTCGTTTACATTAGTCTCGTTCCGGAGCATTTTCTTTTTTCCGAGATATATTTGAAACTTTTGGAGTTATAGAAATGATTTCCGTAGTAGCAGTAAAAGAATTCCAGACGAAATTGTAGAAACCACTTTGTAAAATTTTTTAATTCCCGCTACGACATGGGGTGAATTCTGATCCCAGGCGTGTTATCGTCTACAATTTTGGATGTTTCTTATGCATCTTTTTTACAACGAAACAAGTGAACAGACACCTTGGATACAGGCTAGATACGCAAAATCGTTTTGTGTTTATCCCTAAAGAATCTCACTAGATAATTAAATGAATTGAAAGGAGCATTTGATTAATAATTAATCCTGAACAGGCATGGTTTACACACCAATATTTACAAATTTATTCGCCTTGCTTTCTCAGAAAGTAATCGATTCGGCTTCTGCCCAAGCATTCTATAGCGAGCAGGGTCGCTAGATCAGTTTCGGCTGGCACCTTTATCAGTGATCTCTAGCGAAATAAATAATAAACTACGTTTCTGATATCTAACAAATATTTCTCTATCTACAATGATCATTGTAAGGGGTCTCTCATAATAAGTCAGTTTTCCCAAAGCAAATGAAGTGTGTATTGAAGAGGAGTAAAATTTATCGTGAAAGGTGCTAGAACGAAGCAACTACAACTGAGCGCCATTCTACCCTTATCATCTTATCATCTAGGCCCTCTCCCTTGCAAATTGCTCTGCAAAAAGGTTACCTCAACCACCAATGGCATGGAACTAGATTCGGTACATTGAGAAGTCACAATCAATAGAGTGCCTCCTTATTTTGTCGATCCAAAGCATTACTCCTGTTCCAGTATACCATGAAGTGTATTCCAGTTCGTTGAGCTTAATTTACCACAACAAAATCAACCTGGGTAATTATCACTTAGGTAATAAAGATGCCAATGATGCGACGATCGTTCACAAATCTATAGTTACTAAAACGTGCCTAATTTACTCACACGGTCATCAGTCCTTTTGCAGTCTCCATTTTCAGCCTGGATTATTGATTATTGTTCTTAACACAACGATAGCAAATGAATTTAAGTCACTAAATCCAAGATAAATTACTTTCGGAAGTTTCACTTTAAAACAATTTTAAATAAACTGTTTCCGTCACATGGAATCCAATTTGAAAATTTTTATAAAGCAATATAGTCGTGAACTACCATTTTAATGTCATCCGACAACTGCGCACCACTTGTCCCCATCTTACTGTTATGATGGTTTCTCGCAATTTTCTCTACTGCAATTGTCGAATTTTTACAGCACTTTAAATAAATGCAGCGAATCCTCTAAGTTGACGAGCTTTTTATGATTCCCTATCAAAACTTTTGTTTATCTTGGTTGGAAAAAATAAAAATCGCACCAATATTTGAAAAGGGAAATACAAACGTTCACTTAGTCATGACGTCTAAAACTTATAGAAGCGGGTTATGTATTCTATTTTAAAAGCATCCCCTTTAATTTGGCCCTAATACTCATAGAAGTTTCAAAGTTTCTGAATATTATAAAACTTGCTGCATTTAAAATTGAAGTAGTTATCTAAAGCTAATGGTAAACTTCAATAACGGTTCGCGTCGTTATTATGTCATTTCTTGAAAACTTCCTTGGAAATAAGCCTTTTTTGCTAATGCGAAGGGGTTAACACACTTAAAATGCACATTATTATTCATATAATCATATTTGCAACAGACTACGTCGATGTATTTCTACCATTAGCTGGAAAATCTAGGACAACTAACCCATCAAAACGATTTCTCATTTGGCGCAGACATCAGTAAGTGCCATTTGAGTAGTGACATTGTAAGATAAGCTAATGTGAAATGCCGCAGGATGCACAGCAGATCGTTTCCCTCGAGTTCGGCAATGCTCTAAGTACGGCAAGATGTTTGTTAAGGATTAAGTTAGATAGGGTTTGTGGTCCTGTCAGCCAAATTAGTACGGATTAACATAAACGCGCGTTAAACTATAATTTTCTGTTAAACAAATTCCTAACCGAGTATTAATAGTTAAATTAGATGGAATTTTTATTTTGTCAACGAAGCCGGTGATTAATTATGTATTTTAGGCGGAAATTCTCAGTCCCGGAAGTCAGTATTGATGGCTGTGTTCTACTTCCGGCAGCCAAAGTGCTACCTACTAAAGCCATATTTGTGATATGTAGACTGCTCGCTAAACAAAACAAGGGACATGGGTATAATAAATTAATAAATCGTATAAATTAGTCTGTCTTCCGATTAATACAAAAATTTTGTTCATTGCGAAAGTGTTGCGCAAGTAATTTATGGTTTTCCAAATGTCTACATTGTTTAATGAATGGGTTTCAATCTCACGGTAGCAACAGCTTTCGTGCTTATTTATTTGTTAAGTTTGTGGGTAAACTAATTAGGTTTGCAGTTCTGCTGATGGGTAAAAAGATTGAATTAGAAAGATTTAGTCGTTTGTGTAACGTAAGCCTCGAATTATATTTTAATGTTATTAGTAATTTTACGGCTCTTCACTGAAATTTACATAAATGCGTTTGGAGGTAGGTAATCCGATTATCACACCTGTTAACTCCGTTAGTCAACGCGGTTCATTTACACACGATTCTCTCATACAAAGACTTAAACTAATGCATAATCAGGGAGGATTGAACTATCTTCTCAACAAAGTAGGTTTGCCATAAAAAACAAAAATCCTCAAGAAACCCACACCCCACCCTATTCCTTTGAACCCAACAACATTTTTACTTGAAAGTACTGTAACGAGTCAGATGGTAAATACCTACAATGATTAATTATTTTTTATTTATTACATAGCATATTCTACGGTACTTATACTAGTTGCACCAGCTCTACAGCTATAAACCGGACTGCCCAAACCCGCCGCAACAATATAATAATAATAATAATAATAATATAGCTTTATTGGGTGATGCAGCAGTTGACAAATACGATTAGGTAGTACATATTTTTACAGTTTAAAGATACAGATGCACGTATATGCAATAGACTGCAACCCCAAAGGCGAAGTTCGGTTGAAGAGCAATACTAAGGGACTGCTCTTCTCCGCTCTACCACTTAACCTCAAAATTGCTGCGAAAGAACCCATAACTGACAGAATGTAAATATAATCCGACCAGTGTTACCCTATAGACAGTGATGCCTACTGTGATTGCCATATTTGCTTTGTGCACGTTAATCGTCTAACATTAAAGATGTGACACTGCATCTTTTGGGCTAGATTTTATTGGATTTGTACGTCATTTTATGTTTCTGAGAGGCCGGATGTAGTGAGGTATACTAACTTCTGTTTCGTTGACTAATCCCTTAACTTTCGGGGTACTACGGGCGCATGGATAAGTGGCAGTACTCAGGACTGAACACAAAATCAACTTTGAAGGCTTAATTACTCACTAACAGCTGAAATGATTTACGGGACCAAAGATTAAAGCTTAATCCAGTCCTTACCAACAGCTGCAGTTAACTACTTATAACTACCCTGAACTAAATGTCTTTGATATATTCCAATGTAAGTTCAAGATACGATAACATTTAATTTTATATAAAGGAAATAATTATTCCTTTCAGCTAAATTTAATGTAATTTACGATAGTTGCTCGCATAATTGAGCAAACGTAATTACCTTTAACAAATGATGGACGTTAACCGGGCGCAATATTATTACAAATTCGATTCAGTTAATCAACCATAAATGAAAAGAAATTACCTTTACATTCGAACTTTGTTAACAGTATACATTTCTGTACTATAACTTTATTCTACCAAAATTATTGATTGTCCAAAACAAGCAATATCTTTACTTTTCTACGATTGCATACTATAAATCATCTGCACCCTGTAACGGGTAGGTCGTAAAGATATTTCGACAGTTCTTTTTGTGATATGATATCCGCCTTATAACCAAATGTATAATGGGACGGGTACGCACATTATTGATAGCGAGTGTCTAAAAACGACTCATTTCCATATTTATAATCTTGTTAAAGCTAAGGATTCTCTGACTCACTTCAGTTTACCTTCAATGCACTTGCAGTTGCTTTCTTTTTTTATTGACTTACAGGACAGTTGAACGTGTGGAAATAATATTCATTTATGGCTCCGAAAATCGCTCATCTTTTAGAACAGCTAGAACGTCCCGGGAAAAGTGCAATTTCGATTAGTTTTCTATTTCCTGCGCCCAAACGTAGTGATTAATTTACTTAAATTGAACAGTAGGTATCCGACGTGGTGAATCTTTAATAAATAACAGAAAAGCGTCAGCGTTATCAATAATTGTGGCTGGAGAGCTATACCCATAATTCATATAATATCATGCAATTGTATAGAAGTGCATACCGTAACAATAAATGCAGGCAGAATCCACTCGAAAATGACTTTTCGGTTACTGAATTTAGTGGAAAATAATCTCAATCGTTTTTGACTTAATAGCATTCTGCTCGAGTGTCGCACCATGAAAGATGGCATTCGTAACGTAGCTCTTCAGGGATTGATTAATATTGAAATATTAATCTAGTAAGTTATCCAAACGTAAATTCGTTATAAATAATAATAGACGATCGTTTCGAGGAAGAATTATGCACGTATTAATGTTCAATATGACTCATCGGATACATTAGAGATTAAAGGGTTAGTATTCTATTCAACATTCACTTTTATATGTATTTCAAAACGTTGATATCACTTCGAAATTCGGAAATGTAATTCGGGATATATCCTCTCGTAAGTATTATCATGGAAAGTGTGTTGATATACATATACGCAAATTTCAATCGAAAAAGTCAACATGGGAATGTAAACATTGTGGTGGAATAGATGAATCGAATGCAAAGAAATCGTGTTCAGCGGAAATTGTAAAAAGACGATAGATAAATGTGAAACTACATGTAGCATAACTGCAAAGATGTTAGTGCGAAAATACTAAGTTATGCGCATCAATTACGACCAACTTGTCAAACCTTAATATAACACAACATGCGGGTTTTAGTTGCATCAGTGATATAGTTTCACTTTTGGTTTGAATTATTCAGAGCTTACTACAAATATTTCTATATCAAACAGGGGACTGTTGAAAATGAAAAGAAATACTTCCAAGCTCAGCTTAGTGAAAGTGTAACCAAAACAAGTGGTAAATCCGTATACTATCACGAATGGAGGAAGCTTTTCGTTAAATACCAACTTTTAATGCGAGGGCTTTGTACTAGCGTAACCGATATTAGCGATATTAAATTGAATTTTAAGTAAAAAGTAACGTGTAGGTAAAGAGTTCTTCAAACCGGCGAAAATCTGTTCATAAACTAATACGAGGGTTGTCCAGAAAGTAACAGACGTTTTGAAATAGAAAATTGTAAAATTGTGAAGAATAGTATATTAAGATACAAGTGTATAATCAAGTCTTTAAAGCTCGCGCAACGAGTTTAACGTTGCAAGTGCTTTAAAGACCAAGTATACACATGTATCTTATAGTATTTTTTTATTATACCTGCAGTATAATTTAAAAATAGGAAATACAATGAAATCATATTGACGTTATACCCGAATGCATGTCCAATTAAGTGGGATGGGTGTTCGTAATTTCACGATTGCCATGGAAATGTCATTCTTGACGTTTGCTTATAAAAATCATCGTCTTTGTGAATAAAACGATTTGCGTTGAAAAAGGGAATACACCGTTAATTAAATCGCTTGTTGTAAAACCTAAACAAACGTTGGTAGGTGTAAAATCCAAATCCAGTAAAGCCTATTATAAAGAATATGAAAAGTTGTTTCCATGAATGAACAGGAAGTTACTTACGAATAAAGTCGTAACGTAAATGCATCGATAATGATGGCATATATGAAGCAAATGTCAAAGGTATTTAAATCTTCTATCATTTGATGCATTCATTCAAAACTTCAAACAATGCTGCGATTAAAAAGTGGAACAGATTTGGAAGCATACCCTAAATTACACGCGTTTGTGAAAGCTTCAACCAAAGGATAGGTACAAGTCAAAGAAATGTTCTGCATTTACAGAAAGCGACCTAAGATGATTTTTTATTTCAGCCCCAGATGACAGTTTCAAAAATCATACTTGAAGTATCGTTACTTAGCAACTTTAAAGTACGTGTGTTGTAAAGGCCTTTTTGCGCACGCATTTGAGTGTTAAAACGGAGATTGTGATTCAGGTATAATATCTCATTTAAGTTAAAAATTGACGTGCTCGAGGATTTGTTAAAAAAACGTTTATAAAAGATTTATTGCGATAGTTCCAGACTTTGCATTCGCACTGTATACTCGTATGACGTAGGTTATCATATATTTGTCAATAAAACTAAATAGATAAACCATTATTGATTACAACGGCAAGTTTAAACCAAATAAATAAATCATTTTAAAATAAATATGTAACAAATATGTAATAACTATGTAATAGCTACTGACGACATGCTTGAACACGTACATAAGCAGTGACAAAGTATTTTTTAGAATATTTCGCCAATATACCAATAAAATTCATATTCGTTGTGGTACGATTTAACTGCAGTCATTTGTGATGTGAAGGCAAATTGCTTACAACCAAAGACAGAGTTACAGTTCGTATTATAACAAATGGTAGATACTGACACAAACAAACATTAAAGAATCGTTACCAATAAAAAGACCTAATCCTCCAATTTTAGCACACCTGGTGCTTACTAAGAACAAGTACCTAAAAGCGCCATATGTTCTGAAAACTTTCTCAGATCATGCAAGTAGGTGTAAAGAAAAGAGCAATAAGATAAATTTTAAACATGAGAGACAATCATCCATTAATTTATAAATGGGTTACCCACATCAATGAATAATTTCATTTCGTATATTTAAGGGACATTCGTTTATCATCCCATCAGAATGGAAACACTTAGAGCAGGATGCAGAAAATTTATTATGAATTTGGTAAAATATTTCGGCATTCCTCAGGTAGCTACTTCCGCAGTCTTTGCAATTCATTCGTTTCTCTTTCGTGAAATTCCAAGCATTATTTGGCGTGCCCTAACATAATCCTTATATGGCAACTTAGGTATTAAGTACCGATATATTTCATTTTATAACGGATATTTATTATAATCTACTAGGTAGAATACACCAAGGACTACTTGCCGTACATCTTAAGATGTTGGCAATTAAAGTTTACGGAGTATAGGCAATTAATAAAGTTTTATACTACTAACCTGAGATTTTTATTATTAAACCACACACAGAAATTTAACCAAATTATTATTACTAACTAACCACTAATTAACCTAATATTTATCCAGATTGCAGTTGTGGTTTGTGAAGTCTGGAGAAGGATAAAAAGGCTAACTAATTAACTTGAGTCAATCCCCTTGTTAAAAAGAGAAGAGTATTCAAGTCATTGCAACTTATTGGTCGAAGTGTAAGTAACTGTATTCTCTTATTAGCTATCTATGAAATTTTCTTCTATTCCTATTTAGTCATTTTGTCGACTTTGGCCTATATCTTATATTATATTTATAACGTGAACGTTACAAATAACCTATTGCTCCTGTTAGGTGATAAAAGTTAGGTATATTCCACTCCTTACTTTGTATTTTTGACGTACTTCACCTATTAGATGACAATTTACCACAATCAAAGTTTGTTACATCCTAATAAAAGTTTATTTCACCAATATATCACCAATACCTTATGTAATATATTCACTTTCACCTATTCAACATAAACATTACGTGATTTCCACCTACTTTGGTCGAATTTCTTTTGCCTCAGGTTGCCGACACCTAAATTATTAGCTGGAGTGTGTTACGTTTTTTTCACACCAATTTTAATTCTTACGCTCCCTTTGTAAACCAGTTTAAGAATGTAACTTATTCCTATAGTAAATTTGTTATTACCCTAGTTCCACTAAAGGCCATCCAAGTGTTGCAGATGTCTTATTACAATGGTTCTTTGTTTTGCTGCCCGAGGTCGTGCAGAGGTTTTCTTAATTCTTTTAGGCGCACACATTTCCTTGTACAAAAAAAACAGATTCAACAATTACTGTAAGAAGAACGGACACGCCATATTGTTACTCGATTTTTGTCTACCTGTTAAAAGGAATTTATATGGCTATAAGTGTGGTGAAGTTTTAACTTGTTATATATTTTGCTTTCGATACTTTATTGACTCTGCGTATATATTTTACAAGTTCTAAGGTCGTTTGCGGTATTCACAAAAAATTACGCATTAATCTTGATTTTGGATAAGCATTTTTTCGGCTTCTTGCTTCTGGCTTACTCTTTTCTTCATTACTGCCTGCCAGAATATTACTGTCTACATCGACATTCCTTGGAGGAAGCCGCAGAATTTTAGATTTCCTCAATATTACGAAAGGAAAATCTCCTAGTTTTACTCGGAAGAATTTGTTCATACTCCTTATTTACATTTCGAATTAATTAGATTATATTGCTGTTGGTAAGTATTCTCTCCTCTCTTTTGAAATTTATTAAAGATTAAGTGGCGCCTATCCCGGTTTACTACTACTATATTTCCCTTCGTTTTGGATAGTGTACAATAACCTCGATCCACCTGTATTTTGCCTGATCCTACCGTGTGCTTAGTACGCCAAACACAAAATAAACGGCTGCGTTTCAACATCCGCCACCAAAAAAAGGCACAATGAACGTCCGATTCGCTTATTTAAAATGTTTCCCTTTCTTTTCTACTTTCTTTCCTCCTTCCTTAATGTCTTAATGCGTTGTCAAAACAAATGCTTGGTCAAACCGGTGATAATATGTGCTTATCTTGAAACTGAAGTTCTGAAGTATAAGAGTAGATAAATTTTTACAAATCTACGTTCTAAGGAGGCAGTAAGAAGGATTTTATAAAAAGATTCAAACGATTGTAGGAGCCTCTCAAACGCTCCGAGACGTTTTTGAAGCTTCTATAGAGATATAGTAGAGGATTTAAAACGATTCTAAAATGCGGTTGTAAGGGGATTCTAAAAACATTATAAGAATATTCGAAGAAGTAATTTCTAGAAGGTTTGAAATATGATATTCTGAACCCTTGGAGGCTACTAAAATTGTTAGCGTATTTATAAGTAAAAATACATTGATTTCCACCCCATCGTCTGAGGCTTTAGGATCTCCTAAGTGGAGAGACTACATAATCTTAATATGCAAAAGATTTCAACACATAATGTGAGCGTAGGATGGCACAGAATTTGTTGCTCCGGCTGTTCTCAAGGTCTATTTTAAACCAAATTTTACATTTTTACATGGGACAAGAAATTCTAACAATGACAGTCCAAACCCGAATTCGTGAGTGTGCAGAATCTGCAGCAATCACTTTTCGAAGAGAAAATATCGAGATTCCATTCTTTTGGGACTTGATCAATGTAACACGGTTAATGAATAAAACAATTCCTTTGGGAGCAAAAAGTTTTTTATATTCATCAACAGCGATAAATATCACCCTCACTTCTCAAAGCCGGTACACAACTTGTTTTTATGTGAGTACAAGTATGTAGATTATATTGAGGTGGCACTGCAGTGGTTTAATTTCAATTATAAAATAAATTTTAAAGCGACGAAATGGTACCAGAACAGTAAACAAATGTCTAAATACAATCATCCGTACTTCTGATTGTAGTGTTACAACAGCGAGGAGCGAGATTTGAAATTGAGCAAAGAGCACTATTTTATTATACACATAAAACCATTTAACATTGAATCAGGGACCCTTTCCTTTTGATTATTACTTTAGTGGGTCACATTTGGCTTTCTGTTTACTGCACCTTTCGCACAAGCTAGGTAAAATCTGCCGTTTTCCTTCTGTATAAATATTAAGTAGGTAATCGACCACAAGCTGGTCAAACATCTAATCCATAAATTGTTTATTTCAAACATGACTACATATCTGCTATTCGACGGCGTGTGTTATGTAAATGTCACAAGTAAAGCGTTAGTGCTAAAGGGTCATTTTCTCAACTTCGCACCTATATACCAAAGAATTACACGTTTTCTATCAAACGTAAAGACAAACTGTGAATACAAAATTCGCCTGAATAATTTAAGCACTAACATTTTCTCCTTAATTAGCAAATTTGTAAGCTGGAAACTTAACATTATCGCGCTCTGTGAGAACGTGATTACTTGGTAAAAATTTTAACCTAAAACTTAAATTTCGCATTACCTTGCTTTTTCACAATTAGGCGCTAGCACGCCAAGTGTGACAATTGGCACGTATTTACATATCTTATACTGTGGATGAGGTAACTGGTCGTAAATAAAATAATTCTAAGCTTTAAGGTAATACAATGAGCTTTAGCGGCATATTTTCATAAAACTTCCAGATTGCCTTTAGAAAAGTGGAAGTTATGACATCGTTATCCACCTCATTTCTTTCTCGGCTCGGCTATACAGATGAACTTCCAATCCCATTTTTCTGAAGCAAATCAAAGCAAAGCACGCGAAAAACACATATCGGGAGCTGGATCACGCAATGTTGGCGTGAGTGAAAACAAACGAACTTTTCGAAATTATGGCAAAGAGGCGGTAAAACAATTTATTGTCTGAGAAATTAACTGTCTCGACCAATATAACAAACAGTTGGGAAATAGTGGCAATTATTCCATTTAGTAAATCAGGGACGAACTTCCGCTTGCATGCAGACGGGTATCGATTTCTGCCATTATTGTGTCAGATTAATAAAGATATTCGTACACTGCATTATTGCAGAGATGAGATCGTAGATGAGGGTTTGAGCATCCCGCCGAGACGCCTCTCTAAAGCCTCCAGCGGCATGCACAACTTCTGATAAACTGCCTTCTGTGCCAATTTATTCAATCCCAACGGTAGCAAAATTGACTATCAACAGTTACACAAATAATTCAAAAAATTGAGTTCGTTTATGTAACCGCCAGTGCGTGAGAAGCAAAGTACTGGGAAAGCTTCCCTCGAGAGACCTGTTACGAGCTCCCAAAGGCAGCCTATTAACCTTTTACAACACCCGTCAGCTACGATATTTTACAAGAACACAATTCTCGGATAATGAAGGTGTTTACATGCGAACCGACGAGTTCCGTCGAGTGCTTGATAATTAGGCAACCCCTGAATGTAAGGCGCAAGCTCTTCATTACCGCAACGACAATTAGGAAACCAATGAGTAAGACCGTATTATTGGACATTTTGCAAACTATAACGCCGCAATAACACTTTGCTAACTGTATGTCACTTACGACGAGCGGACGTGTTCCTTCTATAAACTGAGTTAACGTGAATTTATAATTTTTGCAGATAAACAGCGCAGTAATGCTTAATTAAACTTGTGTAGCATGTCAGAAAAACCATTTTAAAAAGAAAACATAAAACGTTTCGTCCACAAAGTTGTTTTATAGATCATAAACTAGAGCAGTAAAGTTTGAAACTATCGATTTCATTGAGATGGTTATACATCAGCTATCCTCAAATTCTCAAAGGGGATTTGCAAAATTGATATTGATAACGCGTTAGTAAGAACTTCACACTTGGCTTAAATATAATTCTCTTTGAAGGGAATACGTTTTAATACCAACATGTTCCATGTTCCGTCATAAATGTGACATTTATTTCTTTGCGAAAAATGAACAAACAATGATTTATCTTTTTTGTTTCCGGTTGTTATATCCAAAGTTTATATAAGATATCAAAAAAGTCCCCTTTTAGACTTTTAGCAATGCATCTTTTCGTCGATAGTATAAGATAGTTCAGACATAGTTTCTTGTCTATACTCATCATCTTAAAAATGAAAAACTCACAGAATTAAGTAGGTAATAACATTGTTCAACACTTCAGACTGAAATGTCACGGCGAACTTCAGGGCTAACACAAAATAAATTAGACTGTCACATCACCCCACTATAATTCGTCACTGAAAATGAAAGGCCACAAACTAGATCTACAAACACACGCGGTTTTCCCTAAAACTACCTAAATTAAATCAAACAGAAACAAATTTAATACTAATCAAACAGCACAGACGACAATAAAAAAGCAATGTCACTTTTCAAACACTTATATGATCTTGACGATATGTGGACTTGCTTTTGTTACATTCCGACGCTATCTTGTTAATTGTTGATTCTGAGGATAAATACAACTACCTACAACACAACAAACGTTCTACCCTTCAAGGTATTCTAATGAAAGGTCTCACCGAAATGAATTGGTTTGTACAAACTATAACTTTCCTGCGCTACTCCTTTTCGAGGTAAGTAGGTGGTCAGGAAAGGGGGGAAGGGGTAGAAATTAATTTTATTTTTTATGGTATTCTAAGTAAAGGTCTCAAATGGCTCTTTATCAAAAGAAGGGGGGAGGGGGCTGGTTTTATCCTTCATGGTACTCCAATGAAAAGTCTCAACGAAAGGAATTAATTTCTACCAATCATAGTCATATATAAATAATTCCTTATATCTCAACCTCAATAACAGATTGTTAGGGGAGGGTACTCGCAAAAAGCGATTGGGACGCCTGGAAGAAATATATCTATTGGTGATGTCAAAACTTTAAGAGCGAATATTTCGAAAATCGTTTGTCAGAGGAAAGTACCCACCAAGGCAAAATGATTTGTCTGGATGAGAAATATCTATTGGTGAAGTCGAAGCGAATATCTTGAAAACGAAGTGTTGGAAGAGGGTACTACAAAAGGAAAATGCAATAATTCGGAGAATTTCTCTAAGGGCTTGATTCTTTTTGCATTATATAACGTAGATTTTTTAATGTATGTCAGGCGACCCACTATATTACTATATTATAATATTGCTATATTGCTATATTACTATATTACTATTATTACTATATTGTTTTATTATATTACTAATATTTAATTACTAAAAAAAGTGCCTATATGTAAAATATGAAATACCTCAGTTTTATAGTGTTACAATATGTGTACTCCCAAATGAACTTTGATGGCGAAAACCTCCGTGAATTTGGCAGTACCCTTTCAACAAAATGAAAAACTATTATAGCTACAATTTTGTGATATTTATTCCTAGGGAAACAAAAGTGTGTTTTACAAAATTTGTTTTAAACCATATATTGAACAATGTACAAATGCAGTAACTAAGGGCGCTAAGGGTGTAATTTATAGAATGAAAGTATTTCACATCACTCTCGTAATAATTTGACAAATTTTATGACAACTTCTAATTGTTGTCCCTTTCGTAATAGTATAACAATGAAAACTTCGAGGTAAAAATGCAAGATTGATTCTCAAATGAAATACTAAGTGTGTAGTATAGCTGATTTTGTTTTTTTTTCTCTATTGAATGACATAAAAATCAAATATGTTGTCCATAAGAAATAAGAAAGTTGATTTAATTTACTCAAAAAAATTGAGGATCTGTTAAAACAATTTTTTTGATATTTTTGAAAATAGGTAAATGAACGCTAGCTCATTTTTCGGTTTTTTGACCAAAACTTCGTTGTTTGTAGAGCTACAAGAAACTCTGAATGGAAAACTTAATCTACATAAAATTCAGCAATTATTTACTGATTTAAGTGACTGTATGGTTTATGAGATCCCCACACTAAACGTCGGAAAAAACTCACCATGTATATCCGATAAACAGCATGGTTTTATGAAGGGTTGGAGTAATTTGGACATATTGTTATCGATTTAAAAACCAGTCATAAATTTGGTCAACTTCACACAATATTTTAGTATTTTTTCGTTTTCTCGGAAACGAAAAACGTTGGAATCGTAATCTTCGAGCGCAAAAAATCACTACCGATCGTATGTGCGTTTCTTTAAAAACGAGTTATGGGTAGGGCCAACTTCACAAAATAGTTTAGTTTTTTCGTTTTTCTTGGAAAAGTAAAACGTTAAACTCACATTATTCTAGCGCAAAAGAGCACTAACTAACAATCACATGTGGTTTCATCTAATTAAAAATGTATGGACTTCACTTCACACGTGATTTTTTTAGGAACAATGATGAGATACTGTTTGTCTGGCATTTAACAGCACTAATATAACACTAACGCCGTGTGCGTTCGTTGTTTCGATAGTTAAAAGTGTAACGCAGTGGAAAATTGAAAGAAAAATCTTCCTTCTTTTTTCCAAAACTACCATAAACAAACGTTATTGCGTACCCCACTTCCACTTTCTTAAAACGCCACAGTATAATTTCCTCGAGCTTTAAGACACGTCTCAAAAATGTTATCAGTAATTAACTTAACTGAACCCCATTTATTTTTAACCACACCTATACGAAAGTAAAACCTCAAAAATAATTACCAATAATATAAGAAAATTTTATACAATGAAACACCTTAGTGCAGTCAAAATGGTGTAAACATTCCCTTAACCTGAGCAAAATTGCAACCCAAATGATTTTGTGTCCATTTTAATATTTTCAAAATCCCCATGAACCCCGGTAAGGAAATTAAAAATTTGTAACTTGTTATTTCAATAAAATTGGCAAAAATGCTTGAAATACAAAGATAAAAGCATACAAAAATAACCATTGACTTAATTGTTTTTCAAAATGGCGGCGATTTAAATATTTTAGCTATTTATAATTTTCAAATATTAAGGTGGCCACCATTTTGAAAATGATAAGTAAAGTCTATGGTTATTTTTTATACTTTTGTATGTATATTACACCTTATAGACTTACAAGAACAAAGAAACCATTATTTGAAAGCATGGGTCATTCTGCAGTGTTTATCAAAATTAAAAATTAATCCATCATAATCTTCATATGTGCGCCTGTGATTTGTCTCGAATGAAAATGATTCAGGTAGTTGAACAGTTAGTCCTTATTGAATAGGTGCTAATATTGACTTGGGCCGAGCACACTGCATTATACACTGACCAATTGAGGATACTTATTTATATCCTGTAACAGTTTAAAATAGTATTAACCTTTGTAGTCATATTTCTATTTCCATTACCCTGTATTACATGTTCGCGCATCGTTGAGTGCAACCAATATGTCAATTCTCTAGTTACTTTTATATTTTTGTGTTGCCTGCCCGTTTTAGTTTCTCGATCTACCGATCAATGACGTCAGTTTACTGTAATTCGATACCTTGCTGTCATTGGTTTTAAATTCGTTTCCTTTATCGATAAGCATTAGATATTACCATTTATGGTATTGACGTATCCATCGGCTCTCGTGGTTGGTTGGAATTATTCGTCGTCGGTTGCATCGTGACCGGAAACAAGAAAGTTAGCGTTTTTTTCTCACCACCTGCTTTAGAAAGACGGTCGATTTGTGATCCCGAGTTGGGGGTGCTTGTTATATCTTCCAGTGGTTGATTTTGGATCGAACACCCTGGCGAAAGCATCTTTTAACCAAGTCAACCCAAATTAATGTTTGCACCAAGCAGTTTCGTTTTAATGCTTGGGGACAAACTTCCGTAAGGAATTTTTTTTGTACTGGAGGAATTTCAAGCCACCTTAATCGTAAGTTATACTCCGTGTGATCGAATCCACTTTACCTTCTTTCTATTTCTAGGGGGAATCCATCGTATTTATGGTATAAGAAGGCTACCTTACTTTAACGAAGTTCTTTTTTTTTGTGTACTCTCTGCTTTAAGAGGTTAGCGCATTATATTTGGTTAACCGTGGCCATAATTACATTATATTTTAGAGTCCTTATAAGGAGTCAAAGTCCAACGATTCCGTAGCTTCTACGTACTCTCTAAGCGAAACACATCTACGTTAAACGACAACATGCAGGAGTTCCGTGTACTGTAAAATCTGCCGTTGAAACGTTACTATCTCTAAGGCGCAGCCAAACAGATACTGCGGACACCAACCCTTTTGACACCTGTTGCGGTACATAGAAAACCGTTAGCCGTTTAGACGTACACCAGGAATCTTAGGAACCAGAGACCTACCTATCGTAGTGGTGATATCTTATTATTGTTTAAACTATTGCCTTTGTGTATTTGCATTTCATTTAACCCAAACTTATGTGGTAAATGTTAACTGGCCGAACACTAGAGCCACCCATATTACTCTTAATTAGTACGCTTGAAATTGAAAGGGAATAATTTGCTTTAATTAACTGCATTTACTCATCTGAAGTAAATCACCTGTGAAGTACAGAGCTCTATACTATGATTTAAACTTCGATACCCTACAAGCTACCAATCAAGGTATTCAATCCACTGTCAATTTAACCCATTAAACTCAATCACTGTGCAACGGTAGTGGGTGTTCTATACCTACTTTCAGGACTTTTGGTGTGAACTAGTTTCAGCTACTAAATTTATGTAATATTTCATTGGGGGAATTTTATGTAAACCTTGGAATTTGGGATAATTATTTCAACACTTATACTTGGGGTTGTTTAGTTTTTACATAACGTGTTTATTATACTTTATTGATTTTTTTTTTATTCCCATTTGGGGAACATAACTTTTGTGTTGGTGTTACGTATGCAGGTGCAATTGCACCCAATAAACACTTATTTTGGTGGGTTATCAGTTGCCTACTTTAAAGCTAAAGCTACCTTTCCTAGTTCCGGTAGTGGCAAGCGAAACTTATCTGGAATTAGGTGGCGCCCAAGAGATTTTAATTGAAGCGACCAAAAGTAAGTACTGACGACCTAGGCTGGATCGAGGAGTTATAAGTGCCAATTACCAATTGAGTTAATTCTGTTACCCACAACCATGTACATTAGTCTTTCTCTCTCCGCTGTTTGCTATTTGGTCAACAGAGCTAGCTGGCCGGTCAGCGGCGTGTGTTTTATTTATGAAGCACATGGTATTTTTGTAGTGCCTTGCATTTTGCTGCTTGCGCGTTATAATCCTTAACATCGAAAATCTTTGAAAGTAGATGTCTGAATGAGTTTGGCAAGTAATTTGGATCTTCAGCGATGTTCAGGGTATCTCTGCTAATTGTATATGCATAGGCTTCTCAGCACTCTGAATTATATTCACCTTAATGCGAATTAACTATATCTCAAATGCTATCAAAATCGGATGAATAGTTTAGCGTTGGGAACATGATTCTTTAATCAGTTCAAAGACGCTTTTGTAAATATTACCGAACACATCAGGTATATTCTCTTTGTTACAATATACCTTGAAGATTCATACCATTGTACCTATATTTATTAATACATATACAATAATGGTCATACCGAAGTATAAGTGGCGCAGACAATAGTGAGGAATTCGTTAATACGCTCCTCAATTCATTACGGTTCTATGATTGACCCATTCCATTGCTCTGCCACTATATTACATAATAGATTAGGATTAAATAGATATTCTAGAGTTGATATCTCAGTGGTATTCAAATCTAATTAAGTATGTGACACCCCACAGTAGTAGTTTCCTAGCAGAAGGATAATTTAATGTGAAAATTAGAATAATATGTCTAGGCAGGTACTGTGTAAGACGCTCTTATTTCAGCTCCCATATTATTACTTTGAGGGAATTGTTTTTCCTGCAAGTAAGGGTTTAGTTATTCTTTACTTTTGTAAGTGGTTTATTATAGTAGGTCTATATGCATGGGGAGATCAAGTAACGCTAGCGGAGGAGATACTACATACCTATCTTAATCCTATTACGATTACACTATTAATTAGGTCACATGATGTTTAGTTATAGATTTAGTGCACACCTGGAAGCTTCAAAATATTTCTCTTGCAGACTCTTGCCTTCAGTATCTGCGATTAATGTACCAGAAAAGATTATGGTTTTACTCACGAAAGCCTTCAATAAGTAACTACATTGTATAATTCGCTGTGCACTCAAAAGACATACCGTTCGCGAGTAAACTACATGCAAGTACAACGTATAAGGAGCGCCGGTTCTTGTTAGAATAGCTTCAATTTGAAATACTATTATGACAATATAGGCGCATTTAAATAATACATTTCTTTTGAGATGTTCTTATTCGTTCTTGTTGCAGAATAAATATTAGCATATTTCAATTCTTGACGTACATTTTTATGCTATACTTACTACTTGCCGGCTGTTCACGGTTTTTGAGGGTTTTATAGATCGTGTTATTTTCTTCTGTCTTTATCTACACTTATTCTGTTACATTAACAAATTTAAACGCCTCTGGTTCTTCGCCGTCGTTTCTACGCCGGGACAGTTTGAATGTCCCGCAAAACTTAAAATTTTAAAGGTTGGTAATAATACATGATCATTTGTCTAATTCCAGTGGTGTATGTAGAATCACTCTCCAAGAGTACCTAATAATTTATTTTTAATTTACAAATAAGTCGTTTATTCGTTATTCCTTGTTATTTAAATTGTTAGTAAATCAATCACAATAATTACGTCGATTCTCATAATCAAGAACGTGCAGTTGCTGATGTAGAACAGAAACCTGGTACGGGTGTATCTATACGTAGATCTTTATGCAAAATTCGTTAGCGTGTTGCACAAGACACTCCTGTAATTCGAAAATAAAGTTAGTAGGTATAATATTCATTCTACGTGTACCATTTACCAGCTTG
>NW_022170510.1:18866488-19011577 GCF_008802855.1 Photinus pyralis | reverse complement strand
CTAGTTTATATATTATATATTATAAAATATAATAATACGGCGTTAACATTCCCCCCGGGATGAAGTACGGTTTCGAACTTCAGGATGACAAAGAGAACACAAAAAAATAATTGTTATTTTTCTAACAATATTTAACTAACAAACCTGAACAAAAAATAATTGTTGCTATTTATTTAACAACGTTTAATTAACAAATCAAATTCTAAGAGAAAGATCAACTAAAAGTAATTTTATTTAAAAAAAAAACTGACAAAGATTTATTGCGTGGGTAAAGGACATACCTTAATTACTGGCCGGCGGTAAATACCAGTTTTGGTTCGAACATCGAGAACTCTGACCACTTGGTCAGTTCCTGGGTAAGTTTTTTCTATAATGCCTAAAGGCCAAGATAATGGAGGAACATTTGGCTGATTTAATAGGACAACAGTCCCTATTTCAATAGGATTCGTTTCAGTATTCCAGCGATATCGAGTTTGCATTTCAGTAAGGCATTCTAACCGCCACCTCTTCCAAAAGTCTTGTATCATACGATCAAGTAATTGAAATCTGTTTAAGCGATTAATATTATGATTAGTATAATCGACGGTGGGGAAGTGGTTTATCGGGCCCATGGTTAAGAAATGAGCAGGCGTCAAACAGAGTGGATCAGCAGGATCTGAACTTAGCACACAGAGAGGCCGTGAATTTAGTACGCACTCAATTTGTATTAATAAAGTATTAAACTCTTCGTAAGTTAATAATTGGTCGCGTAAGATTTTGTATAGATGACTTTTGACAGATCGCACGCCCGCTTCCCACAACCCTCCCATGTGAGGAGCTCCAGGAGGTATTAGTTTCCATTGTATTCCACGGTTAGCTAATTCATTTCCTATGGATTTGTTATATTCAGGAGAATATATGACTTTATACAATTCATCTAAGGATGTCCTCGCACCAATGAAATTGGTACCGTTGTCGGAGTTAATTTCTGAAACTACTCCTCGCCTACTAATAAATCGCTTGAAGGCTTGCAAAAAGTTTTCCGTGGATAAGCTACTAACTAATTCTAAATGGACCGCTTTAGTCGTCAGACATACAAACAAGCAGATATAGGCTTTAATTGAACGCACTCCTCGTTTCCGATATGGAATAATCGATACAGGGCCCGCGTAATCACAACCAGTCTGGAAAAAGGCTTTAGGGGATTGCATTCGGCTTATTGGTAGGTTTCCCATAACCGGAAATTGTGGTTTGGGTTTCATCCGAAAGCAAATGTTACATTTCTGCACTCTAAATCTTATAACGTACGTGCTGCGAGTATCCAATACCGTTGCCTAATCAAGGTTAAAACTAAATGTGGTCCTGTATGTAGGTTGGATCTGTGATAGTGATCGATAAGTAAATCGACGAATCGGTCTTTCTTCGGTAATAAAATAGGATGTTTTACATCAAAAGAACAGTCGGCGTTACGAAGCCTACCACCTACTCTAATAATATTTCCATCTAAAAAAGGGGAAAGGTATCTAAAAGATTTGGGTTGAATTCCTTTTTTTAGTAAAGAAAGTTCCACTGAAAAATGTTTACATTGAATCAAACGAATAAGTCTCATCTCCGCAGTCATTAAGTCGGAGGCGGAAATGATGACATTGTAGGGTAACCGTCTAAGAAATCTAAGCACATAAACAACAGTGCGCACTAATTTGATCCATTTGGAACAACGCTCTATTAAGGAAAAAAATGGATTTTCTTCTTTGCAGGAATCAGTAAGGCGATAGTTTCCTCCGATTCCTTATCTTCAGTGCGCACAATTCGAATTGGCCATTCCAAAAAGTCTAATCTCATCCAATCAGGACCGTTTTTCCAAGAAACGTGGCTGATAAATTGCAAGGGAGTTAGACCTCTAGATAAGCAATCGCTTATATTGTTTTTACCATCAATGTGATACCAAGATAAAGGATCGATTAAGGAGTTAATTTGAGTCACCCGATTTGCAACAAACATGGGCAATTTGGTTGGGCATGTAGGGATCCAGTTGAGAGTAACTGTAGAATCTGAGAAAGCATACACTTTGGCAATGTTCAAACGAGATTGATAACAATTGATTACAAAATGCAGGAGTCTGGCGAGTAAATGAGCCGCACAAAGTTCCAGCCGTGGAATAGTGACTAGTTTTATGGGCGAGACCTTTGTTTTCGCACAAAGAAGGTGAATTTGATTTCTATTAGCAATACTTTGCAAGTACACCACCGCACCATAGGATGTTAGACATGCATCTGCGAATCCTACCAATGCTACGCTCTGATTGTTCGTAACTCCAATATGCCGAGGTACTTCAAATTCTAAAAGATGAGAAAGTTGGGTGTTAATTAGCTGCCATCTTTGTGCTATACTGTTAGGGCATGGTTCGTCCCAATCTAGTTGGAGCACCCAACATTCTTTGATTAAGAGTTTCAAGTTCAAAATCACAGGAGCCAGAAATCCTAAAGGGTCATAGCACCGTGCAACGGTGGAGAGTATAGTGCGTTTGGTGCAAGGTCTATTGGTAATGTCGAAAGAAAATGACAAGAAATCAGTCTTGGGATTCCACTGCAAACCTAAAACTTTAAAGTTGGAGCTGTCAAAATCAATAGGATTAGTAATGCAATCATCTTCAGGGATGTTTTCTATTAGTGTTGGAGAATTTGTTGCCCATTTCACTAACTGAAAACCACCTCTACCAAATAATTCCTTTAATTGCGAATAGGCGGTCATGGCTAAACTCGTGGTTGGAATGCTGGTGACGAGGTCATCAACATACATATCTCTTTTCACTATTTCAGCAGCTATGGGGAAAGTTGACTCTTCATCCTCTGCTAGTTGACGAACAATCCTAATGGCTAAAAAAGGGGACGCTCTGACACCAAACGATACTGTGTTTAGTTGATAGGTTTCTATTGATTCTTGGCTCGAAAATCTCCAAAGTATTTTTTGATATTTGCGATCGTTCTCGCAAAGGTTAATTTGCCTATACATTTGGCGAATGTCCGCGGAAAGAGCTATTGCAAATAGTCTAAAATTCAACAACATCGTACAAACATCCGCTTGTAGCTTAGGACCGACAAATAAAAGGTCGTTTAAAGAATAAAGAGAGGTAGTTTTGCACGAAGCATCGAAAACAATTCGAACCGGAGTAGTACTAGAATTAGGTTTAAAGATTGCGTGATGAGGAATAAAATAATGCGGTTCCGAGCAAATGTGGTTCGTAACCTTTGACATATGACCTTGGGCTAGGTAGTCTCGAATAATATTTGCATAATGTATTTTAAGATCTCCATCTCTATCTAGTTTTTGTTCTAAGGCCAAAAATCTACGAAGTGCTACCGCATAGGAATCCCCTAACAAAGAACTATTGAGTTGAAAAGGCAAGGCCACGGTATATCTTCCATCACTTCCTCTTTTGTAAGTAGATCGAAAATGGTGTTCACACTTGACGTCCTCCGGACTTACTAAATTTAAAGAGGGCACATCCTCTACTTCCCAAAATCGTTGTACCAGTGTCTCCAACGGAGGTTCCAAAGCGATAAAGAAACTATGTGTGCAAGGAGATATGGTGGGTGCAACTCCCATTAAAACAAATCCAAGCTGAGTCTCTATAGCTAAGGGTGTATTGGGAGGGCCTGAAATCCGCTCTCGGCCCAACAATTGTGCAAATAAACTGGCTCCAATTATTCCATCTACCTTTCGAGGAATATGAAATTCAGTATCAGCTAAGGGAATTAAAACTAAGTAATTAAAACGACTTATATCGACGGAAATTGGAGGCATTTGATTGGTAATTTGATCTACTAATACATCTAAACAATATCTTTTATGCGTATTAATTTTGGAAATTATAACTGCGCTCGCACTTCCGTGTACTCTGCTACTAGTCAAACCAATTCCAAGAACTGTAGTGTCACATTTGGCAAGGGGTAATTTCAAGCGACGACTAAAGTCTAAAGAGAGAAAGTTAGCGTGACTTCCACTGTCTAATAAAAAACGGGCTTCATGAGTATTGCCGAACACGTCCAAAACATCGACCTTTGCTGTGGAGAGTAGGACTGTATTATTAGAGCCATTAGTATTTGACGTAATTGTGCAACAATTGATTGAGGAAGAATTCGACTCACCATGAGCGTTATCTGGACTGCTACTACTATTCCTATTTGAAGTTGAAGAGCTGTTATCAATAGGGGTGCCTGAAGTGGAACGGTCTGATTTACTACGAGAGTTAGTTTTGAAATGTAACAAGGTGTGATGCTTAAGATGACAACTTCTACAAGTATAATTACTTTGACAATTCATTATTTTATGAGACCCTAAGCAGTTTAAACATAAACTGTTTGCGCGCACGATTTGGTACCGTTCTTCAGGCGTAATCTCCAAAAACTGCGGGCAAGCGGAAATGTAATGAGTACCTTTACAACATGCACATTTAGCCGGTGTAGGCTTCTGCGCAAGAAACACATGGGTAGATTTTGATTTGCTATTACTGTTACTACTTTGAACGGGATAACCTTTTGAACTACTACTACTACTTGCCAATTTATTTACTACGGTGCTAGTGCGTGCACAAATTTTGGCTTGTTCTTTTATGAAAGTAATGATGTCCTTATAGGAAGGCATATCCGTTTTTCTCCTAGTGTTTTCGAATAGACGTTGAGTCTCGGGATTTAGTTTTTGAAAAGCTAAGTATGCTAAAATGTAGTCGGCTAAATCTGGTATATCTAATTTTCGCAAAGCTGTAACGGCAGGATCGAATTTATCTACGAACGCGTTTAACGTATGAACATTTTCAGTAGGACTTTGTTTAAACATAAACAATTGTTCTAATAAGGAATTAGCTATGGCACGTTTGTCCTCATATTTGTCAACAAGCGCAGCAAGAATGATTCTGTAATTGTCTCCTGTAGGAGCTATTCCAGAACATACCGATAGTGCAGTATCACTTAAACAGCCGAGTAAATAATGCGCCCGATTAACGTCGTTTAATTCAGGGTTGTTGTGAATTAGGCTATTGAAGCATTCAATAAATAAAGGCCACTCTTTTAAATCTCCACTGAATTTTGGGAGTGGAATATCGGGTAGTTTGCGAATTCTGTTAGTCCGCTCTTCACTTCTTGTAGAGGGGGCACTACTAGTAGAACTACTATGAATTTTAATCTTTTGAGCAACATGTTCAATGTAACATACTATTTCCTCAATCGTCTCAATGATTTTAAAACTTGGAACAAAGTGTTCGTCTAATTCGCACTCTAATAAGTTTATATCTTCTATTGTTTCTAACAATTTAACTTTGGTTGCCTCGTAATTAGTGTACCTCATCTTAAAATAACTCAATTTCTCTGGGGTTGAAACATCCCTACTAAAATCATATACCCGTTGAATGTTAGCAAAATATTGTTCTTTTTTTGCCTTTAAAATCTTAAGACGATGTTCCGCTTTTTTGTCCATCGTTCAGAACCGCTAAATATCGCGCTAAATTGACAATAATGGAATATGTGTGGCGGTTTTATCAAAGTTTTGATATCTACAACTTGAATTCTATACTATAAAAGCGCTTATCAACCTGCACCGAAACGTGTTATCTATAACTCTACTATTTATGTACTATAACAAACGTGCAAATCCGGCTTGATTTGGACCAATGTATAATTTTTTGATAAATTCAAAACACAAAATATATGGAAAAAATATAAATATACTTACAATTCAGTCGGTGCTGGGCGACCACTACAATGCACGGGGGGGAATAAGGAAATCAAGGGGTGACAATAAGGAAGGGTTGAATTCGTCCAGCACTACCGAGTTTACAAAAAAAAACAAGAAAAAAATGGATTGATTTTCAAACTTGGAAAAGTATATTGCTTCAAAACAAACACGATTCGATGCAGCTTTTTGAATGTGGGAAATTTTTCTCTTTTGCCCCCACTCATCGCATTCAAATTGCATTAACATTAATAAAGCCACACTTACTCCATCTAGTTTATATATTATATATTATAAAATATAATAATACGGCGTTAAACGACCAGATAACTAAAAATAATAACAATTCGTTTTAGAAAACATACCTTAAATTAGCATATGTACAAGGGAAAAAGAAACTAAAGATTGTTCAATGTATTTATAATATCAACGAGTCTATGAAAATGGATGTCGCTGAGAAAAGATAAATTATTAAAAAGCCTAACCATATTAAACAAAGGAGAGTTGCGCAAAAGATCTGTGCGAGCAGCGGGAGTGTAAAATGTTGTGGAGTTTCTGGAAGTGCAAGATGGAACATGAAAACATAACAAGGATAGAAAATACCAACTTCACCGTAATCGGAATATCTACCCGCACATTATTATTAGGCATACATATCACGCTGTTATTTAATCGAATTTGACTGAACCGCACGGCTACTTCTCAAATAACACAAGTACGTACATTGCAAATACGTTGTACGTACAGCCCTGGATTTACGGACGAACATTTCACGTAGATTTACGGTTTATGTACGTATATTTCACGTACTTGGTACGTTTGGACCACTTTGTACATACTAGGTACGTACTTTTCTGTACGTACTATATACAAGAGCAAGAGTAAGTATATTATATATCCATACCAGTACGTCGAATGTACGTACGGCCAAGTACGTACCTAGCATGTTCAAACTAGAGCAAAAATAACGTACGTAGATGAACAGTAAGGGTACGTGAAATGTACGTCCGTAAATCCAGCGCTGTGTGTACTATGTATTTGCAATGTACATACCTACTTGTGCTATTTGGAATTACAACTATCGATATTAGGGGCGATTGAGTAACAGTTAAAGGAAGACAAATTTGCACTCGAATTTGCACCATCAGAAGAAGTTCCGCTACCAATCAACTCTATTGAAACATTGAACAAAATCTTATCACCCATAGTTTCCCAAACTCAATTCAAATAGATGTATACATACTCCATCGATATGAATGAAATATATAATACTAATAATATGCATTTATTGGGAAATGGTGTTAACAAAACTAACAAAATGAATAACTCCAATACATAAATAATAATATGACCAAAACCAAAAACAAATTGGACATTGGACAATTTCAGAAGTCTTTTTTTAGTCACAAAAAGGAGCAACTTTACCCCCGATAACCGATATCAATGCCGGAATTATTTTAGCAATCGAGTTTCTTTGTCGAACGAATATTATTGGAGAGTATAGGAACAACACCTGGAAATTTACAAGTGAGGGTTGTATTATGTATAGTATTGAGAGGGTTAAACAGTAATTTATACAGTCAACAACAGCAAAAACTAAACACCCCGTTTCTCCGTATTTTCAAAAGGTTATTAATCGGGAACTTGATGAGGTGCTAAATTTAGGGGTTGTGGAACCGTCACACTTGCGTGGTCCTCACTGGTGGTTTTAATCAAGAAATATAGACTGTGTATCGATTTTCGGAAGCTCAACGTGGTTACCAAAAGAGACGCGTATCCTCTACCGCACAGCTCAGTAATCCTAGACAGGCTGCGAGATGCGAAATTCCTATTGTCCTCAAGGTGCATACAGGCAAATGAAACTAGGGGAAAATTTTAAAGAGAAGGTCAAAGATTTGGTTAGGAGCGGTGGATTGCGGAAATATATTATTGACCAGGGATGAACTAAATGATCATAAATATGTGATGAATCTAAAGAATCGGAAGAGTTGAAATAATTCTATGAAATCCCAACAACCCGATTGATAGGATTTATAGCACCTCAGCGATCTGTAGAGTCCAATGAGAAAAAAAAACGAACAAATATAGTTCAAGAATTTGAAATGAAAAAATTCTATATATCTGAAAAATGACATTCATCCTCGCCTCCATATTGCCCATATACCCGCAGTACAATTAAAGCTCTCCAACAGAAAAATTAAACAAATGTGAAGTGGGGAATCTGAAAGAATCGGAAAATTGGAAGATTTCGAAGGAAAGGGCGAATTTGAACATCCGTATAACACAGGAAATCTGAAGGATTTAAAGAAGTTTTAAAAAGCAAACGATTTGAAGAATTAGAACAATCTGAATAATGGGATAATTCGAAAAAATGAAAGAATCGTAACAATCTGAAAACAAAACTGAACACATATTATTTACAGTAAAGTTGAACTGGCAGACGAATGAAATATTCAGCCTGGTCTGAAGAAATAACGAAGGTAGTTATTAAATTTACGTATACATTAAATCTAATTGCATTCGACTCACTTATGTATGTCGTCTTGTACTCGTGCCCTTTCGAACGGAACAGCAACCTTTCTATTTTCTGTACCTTCCGCTTCCTGTAATAAGGAATAAAAAGAAAAACACCCCTACACAACTTTACGTCAAATATCAAGAGGTACTACATCTTGCACTGCCTCATCAAAAATTCATTACGGGTAATTACTTCTAAATATCTGAGCACAGACGTCCTTTTACACAAAACTGATACCCCATAATTGACTTTAAAAGCATTTCGCCGAACATTGCGTTTATACCTCGAAAATCTTACAAAAAAAACTAATTTCCTATGTTTTGTAGAACGAGGCGTTAAGAAAGACTTCTTTTAATATTTATAACCATCGGTATAATTGGGTTGGCAATTAAAAATGGAATTTTTAAACGAATCGGAAATTTTTTAACAGTCGAGCTTAGAAAATTACTTCGGTATATCGCCGGCTACACGAAATTAAGTATTCATTAGTCAAACTGTTCATGAATTCGAATTCATGTACAAGTTAAGCTATGCGGAAGATAGCGTCCGGTTATTTTATTTAAATTCCTTAACTCTTGTACCGCCAGCATCTTTAAGAGAAATCCATTAAATTTACGATGCAATTTATAAAAATTCATTGATAAGGCTCTATTAAAGATTATGAGTTTCAATTGTCATCGGGATGGATCTGCCAGACCTTCCCCTTGAATCGTCCCTACACAATGTGGGCACTACCGTAGTCAATGTACATACAAGTTATAAGTTATAAACAAGTAAGAATAATGGTGAATAATAATCTTTACATTCAATGAAGCAGCCACAATACATCAGAAATAAAGAGAAATACTCCAAAGAAATATCTATATCCACTTCAAAGCCCTTAGTCAGGTAGCTAATAAGTTATATAAAAGTAATGGCGTATCGAGAAAAATTTGTATGTAACCTTTGTGAAGGCAATATCTCTGCGCGGAAAAAATACAAATGCAACTGTACGCAAGACGTACAACCTCTGGCGGCGAAACAAAGAACTATGGTCAATGAAACCTACACTCGGATAGCCTCTAGCGGCAAACTAAAGAACTCCAATGAGTCGAATTTTGATGTTTAGAATATGACTTGAGCCTAGACGATTTTCGAAGTGTCGGGGAGTAAATAGTCGCGACGGCTGGTCGCTGAGAACCCAGTATCCGGAATAGTCAGTGAACAGTGTCGGATCTAGGCGAGTAGACGCAAATAAAAATTCTGTATCGCACGGTTTTTACTTACACAGCTCTTTCTGTCTCCTCGACATTACTAAATTAACTTACACAAATTAGAAAAGAATAATTTTTCCATGTAATTTTATTACTTTGGTATTTCTATAAAATGAAGGGTATTGAGATGAAGCAAAAAAAAATTAACTCTAAGTGGCACTCAGATTCACCCCGAACTCCATTGGCCAATGTCTGGGGGTAATCTAATTCGCAAATTTAATAAATGGGTTCCTCTTAAACTCCCAGGAATGTTAATTTATATAACTTCAAGTTTGGATTCGTTGTTTATTGAACAATGAATGGAACTAATACATAATATCGTTCTCAAATACGAACTATTTGGTATTTCTGCAAACGGGCGTTTCGGCATATTGTTGAATTTAGGCAGTATTTTATGCCGGGTGCGTTTTCCATTGATATTGCTGTTACTAAGTTAAGGGTGTTCAAAACAATGCATAATTGAGTCATTTTATAATAAATGCGACCTTACGACTAAAGGTTTTTTTTAACGTAAAGGTTTGACGTGCTGACCAAAATATAATAAGGAGCGAAATTAACGTAAGCGATCAATACGCTTTGCGATAAGGGTGGCTACCCGTTCAGAGTTAAAATCTGCAAAGGCTAAATTAAGCACTAATTACATATTAAAATTAATTGCACGTCAGTTTCTGGTCGACATTCATATCACCTCGTAAGAATGTTTCAAAGTAAAAACCCAAATATGTTCTTCGCAGGAGTTGTCAAAATCTTACAACATATTAAAGTAATCTTTCACCATTGGCTGTCGTATATAAATTTCAAATGAATTATGACTGTTTTATATTTTTCCGCAAATGTCTTTATTGGATATAAACCCCGCGGTTAATATGTTTTGCATGGCATTCTGCAATAACGCACCTCTGTAATTTTATTTCAATATAGAAACTATCACCGCCCTTTTGCAAGCTCACAAATCAATTTTATTTACCATTTCGATAGTTCTAACCGTTTCGAACGATACGTCTTCATCTTTCCGGTTTTAAAACGTTGTGTTAGTTACGTAATGTCAAAATTAACTAATTAAATTATCATTTCAAAAGGGTATAATTAGTCACTTGTCGAATTTAAGTTCAGGCAGTATTCAGCAACCTGTCGCGGAAATATATGCGCAATGTGCGTTTTTATTACTCCCTCCCAAATACTAAATAAGCAATTTATCCATACACATAAAATATTACATGGTGCCATTGCGGAAATGGATTTGGAGTATAATGTAAGGCGACAAACCGTCAATTCTGCCAAATAGGAAACTGGAAACCTTACATTACAAACGAGTAAACGCATTAGCTATTTTATGACTAATTAATCTTGTGCGTATATACAATTATCTATAATTTTGGAGCGATTTACTATCAAAGAAAAAATTTAACAGAAATTAAATGGATTCGACTTAGGATTCGACTGCATTAATAATTCATTCAGTGATCACTTTTACAGCCAATGCGATCTTGACATAACCATATTGAAACTTTAAAATCTTACTTTCTAAGGCGAAAACATAATTTTGTACCTAAATGGGAGAAGATCCAAAAACTGAAAATTGAATAAAATTTCAATTCGTCAAACAAATAAGTTCCTCCAGCTTATTTTTATTAAATCATACAGGAAACAAAACTTAACCTACTAACTATGATACATTATAACAATTTATTAAAATGGAATAGCAATTCTTCCGGCACCCCCAACATATTTATGTTACGGATTATGGATTACAAAAAAATCCAACAGAAATTGCAGTAGCTTCTAATCTAACTTATTACTTCGTCGTTGCATTGACCTCCATAGAGTTTGTCTACTTGAAACTTTCCCAGTTCAAGGTTTGTAGTAAGGGGTATATGGAGTTCTTTTTATACGGGCAGTTGAAAAAATTCAACATAAATTGATGCCCCCACATTAATCAGATCCAAATCCGTGCGGTATAAACTTACTGCTTTCCCCAAGTCAAGGATATCGACAGTGAGTTGTCTCTATTAAATTATGTATACGTAACTCGCCTCGCACCATAATTCACATTCACCAAGTAATAAGACTCGCAGATTCCCAAATGTGAAACAAACTACACCCTCTGGTTTATTATTAAGTCCCGGAGCGAAAATGTTTGACGGCCTGTTCGAAACTTTTTCTAGGGTAAAAATTTATTTTTTGAGCTCAAACTTCCTGAACGACTTTTCCGCTCAAGCTGCTTTTTCCAGAGCGCTGACTTAAACACGAAATGGAATCGGAATTCCGTTAGTGCGCACCCAAACACGAGACTATGTCGCGTTCTCTACCACTCGCAATCTACTATCCCTATCTGTAATCTGTGCCATCCAGAAAAGTGTACGTAGAGACATTCAACGGTACCATACAGAAGCGATCTGATTCCATATTTCGACAGGGGGCAGCATTTTTTCAGGAAGAGCCGAAACCAATTGTCACCTGAAAGGAATTTCATCCACGTCAATTACTGTAAGTTATTTTAAGTTTTTGATTGATATAAAGTAATGGCCGGTTATTTTCATGAATGTTATTTGAAGTAATTCCTGAAGAAATCAGCCTACGAGAAATTTATTTTTTTTCATTGATTGAGATTTGCATTTCCTTTCAGTGATACCATTCCTTTGGTTGGATTAAAATTTTGAGTAGCATTGGGAGGGGTTGCATATTTTAAAACCTGAAAAATGTACTAAACATTCATTCAGTGGTAACGGTAAAGTATTTACGTAAGGATCAAACAGCATGGGCGTGATCACGAAGTACGGATTCCATTTTTTTTTTGTATTTAAGTTAATATTTTACATCCAGAAGCGTGTAAAGAAAGATGGAATTTGATAACTGTTGTGCTAGTTGAAATATTCAATCAACTAAAGTCATGCGTATTTATTGGAGTTCAATCAAACCAGAGATTTTGAATTAGTAAGAAAATATACAGTAGTAACGTCCAAATTGTAAACATACAGTATTGTGTGTTGTAAAATTCCTCCGTTAGATGTCGCTGTTGTCTTATTTCCCCACCTGTTATTTACTTCTCCTTGTCCCTATAAATGTGCGACTTCGACAATCTAATTCCTTCACCTCTTACCGACCAGAAACCAGAACCATATTAAAAGCGCTATTACATCCCAGATTAGAAACCCAGAAAAAGATAAATGAATTTCAGTGCAAGAAAATTTGGTGCAAAATAACGGTACTGTAGGTTTAAGGCCGAAACAAAGCTAAACTAAATATTTTAACAATACAAATGACGCAAAAACGTTCCCACAAAATCCTCACAAAGTCAAGCGTTTACCTTACAAAGAAATTCAAATTTTGGGGAAGTGATGTACGGAAAATTCAGTTTTTCGCTGTATTCAGTACGCAAGCGAACCAAATTAATATTGTTTTTAATTCATTACTTCTTTCTCCGATATCAGAAAAATATGGGAAATATATCGGGTGTCACGTTTTTTAAGCGCGCTTCTTTTGAGACTATTTTGAACGCCGTCGAATTAGGCCTATTCAAACTTCAATATGTGGTAATCCAATTAACACCTCGGCCTCATGGGAATTTTCCCGGTACAACGACTGTTGTCGTTTTCTAAACACATGCACGCTGCACGCAAGAAATAAAACACGAGGAAAATTCTTTTATTTTGACGCCATTCAATTTAACAGCGACAATCCGTGGCAGTGTCTCCAGACCCAGCCCAATTGCACCGACTCCGTTTCAACACATAAAACTTGTTATAGGTAATTTTTTACTTAATTAAACGTCTTAAATTATTCCAAGGTAAATAAAATTTTTTTTTAATTACTGAGCTAGAAGTGAGCGAATTAAAAATTATCACATTAAGATTTTTGCCAGTGCCGTAGAGGTTAAATTTTATTTCATGCGAGTGGAGGTCTTCGTTCCTGGTAATATGTTTCCTGCTACACACCACATATGATGACAGCCGAAATGTACGATTAATAAGCGATTTTATGTGGGTATTGGTTTTTGAATTTTACTTTTGTTGAACATTTCCGCTGTGTAGTTATTAATGGTCTACAATAAGAACTGTATAGTTTATTAATTATTGTAAATGTACCCACCCTCACATTTTAAACTAATTACCGTTTTTAATTAAAAAAAATAGGATTGAATAAAGCTTACAATTATATTTAAAAGGTCACAAGGAAAGTTTAAATTAAACAAGAGGTAAATGAGAGAGAAAACATGGATCCTGCGTGAACATCAGAACAAGGCGTCTAAGGCGTGAGAAATAATGTTGGATTCATAATTAACATGACCACGTTACAGGGGTCTGATTTAGTTATACATTCGCGTCAAAAGCACTAACCAATTAAATGAGATAATTTCTATTTCAATTATTGTGCTCCAAAGTGGATTCGTGTTTGAATTTTTCAATATATTCTATTCTTTCTATTTCTTTTTCGGTCATTCCTTGAATAATCGGGAAAACTGCTTAGGATAGTAAGTCGAAAATTTCAATTAGGTGGCGCGTTGCAATTTAATGAAATAATTGCCTCACTTATAAATTCATTAGTTTAAGTTCGCAAATTTGCGATAACCTCGGGGAAACTTAATTATTCTGAAAACAAATTGTCGATGAAACACTATTTGGTTTAACGTTTCACGAATGAACACAGCATACATATTTAATACCCACTCTAAGAACCTGGTACAACGGCCTGACAGTTTGGAATACTAAGCAATGCATACTCGATGCGACATTTTCCCAAAGGTTTACTAATATTTTAGATAGGCAAGCTTCCATGGATATCACGTGGTAATACTTTAATACTCGGCTTTCGCTTGTACTAAAAGAAATCACCCCAAATGCAATTGTAATTCTCTTACACTCGAATAACGTGCTCTCATTAAATTTGCACAATGGAAGGGGTGCACGTTCCGCCTTGAGTCTATTGATATTAACGTAGATTTGCAAATATTTGTACGTTTGTATTCTTGGTCAACATAAAATGTCTCAGATATTTGCCGCCCAAGTATTTGGCAAGGCTTGAGTCTAACCGATATTGTTCTAAACACGCTGCATGCGACAACATCTTAATTGTCTTTAATATAGTGTACTCAGTGCTGCAATTATTTCAAACATTTCCGGTAACTCCCTCCATGTGTTAAATTACCGGACTCCAATTGCATGCTTGTAACCAATTACGACGATTGCCAGTGAATCATTTAATGATAGGTCGATTATTAATTTTGTGGATAGTGATTCTTTTAAAAACTAGAAAAGCTTCACTTATTAGGGAATGAAAGCCTGAAGGGGAGGTGTCAGGTACTCAAAACGTTTATTGTAATACCTGGTTGAAAGAAAATGCTTATAAATTAAACATGACTACATAATACTTTTGCGTTGGCTCTTCGATTTAATTAATAACGTCCTTTATAAGGATCAAGGGAATAAATAAGCCTAAAGTGAGGAAATAAGAAAAGCCTTGTCAAATAAGTTATCAAGTGTTGTACTATCTATGCAACAGGCGCGTCGGAAGTTTCTCGTACGTTCGTTTCGCTGATCAATAGTTCGAAAACTTTCATTCTCTACTTATACACAAAATTCGATGTTGTATTGAATTTATTTTCCCCCTTGTAAGGGCGAAATCACTTCACCTATTGCTCTACAGGTATTCTACATCCGCGGTGTTCATGTCAGATTTGTCTCGTGCTTCAAGTCAACATTTACATAGATCGTTCTGAAATTACAAAATTCATTCTGTTTTATTAGAATTACTACTGTGGCATTTTTTGACGTTTCTGCGGAAACAATAGACGAAAGAATGTGCGCTATGTTTTAGATATCATAAAACATGATGGACGTAACAGCTTAGTTACTTTTACAAGGATCGAAGACCTCACTTGCATAAAATAAAATGGAACTTCTACGGCGCTGGCAAAAACTACAGCGACAATTAATTTTATTTTATCCACGGCTAGCTCAGTACGTGATTATGTACAGGAATAATAAGCGCTGTGTTGATTCTAATTTACCCTAATTTATCAACTAGGTTGTGTTGCGGGTAAATGCACTGATTAATTAAGCGTCGACTCCTCTAAAGTCTAAACTCGTTTGCCTAAAACCCCCTTACAATCCGGTCTCTCTTCGCTTATCTCGCACCGCACACTTTTATCGAAAATGTGAACGTTGTTATTGTCAGATATACTTTCGTTCACGTTCGCTCAGAAGCGGTACATATGGAAGATTTGCTATGTTTAACAAAATTCAGAACCAAATTTTTGAAACGGCAAAGTGATCACTTGTTACACAGATTAAAAATGCGAGTATTGAAAAAGACGATTGGTCTGGCAGGCGGAAGATAACGTTGGTTATAATTCGTATGTTGTATTCCCAGAAGTCTATTTTCTTCTGTACGATAAGAAACTCTATGAATTCACTTGTCGCAGAACTTCAACACCAAAATGTGCCGCAAAGGTGGGGCAGATTGTAGATGTGCAGTACCGACAGCTAAATTGGTAACCATATTAATTACAGCGCAGATGCATTTGTAAAGATCCCTATATTGCTGTGTGCCCCACGTTAGGCTTTAAATACTAATGCTGTGTTCAATGGTATCAGGTCAGTATGCCACCCACAAAACACCTGTCCAGATAGCTCACAACCAGGCTCACAACAAATAAAGTCCTCACAAATCACAATAACCAATTTGCATGAAACTCCTAGGTCGTAACTTGGGCTCTTTTTAAGACGAAACTGATACAGAACTGCTAATTTAATTTAATTTATTATCCATCTCTTGTTCTGGGCCCTCCACAGGCATGCGCCCAATTACAGAGTGACCCGCATAATGCTATTTAGAGGTGCCTCTGCAGAAGGTCTACACTAATCCGGTATTTACTATACGAATTAGGAAAACTGCAGGAAAACCTAACTCGGAGTAGCCGGTAGAATGCTCGGAACTGATCTAAGGTAATTTCCATCTCCGCCACAGATGAAAAATTCACCTCAACCCAGGTTCGAACACCCGACCTCCGGATTTATAGCCCAACGCTCTATCACTGAGCCATAAAGCCGGTGCACTGTCCATTTAAACACAATACAAATTTATTTAATAATTGCTGTAATGAAAAGTGGCGACAGTGCCAGCGATAATGCAAGCGCTCGATCAAAATCGGTTCAAAAACGTTTTAAATTACCTTGATCCTGTCTTACACTGCAATTTCCATTAACGGAAACACCCACACAAACACTAATCTGAATTACATCTAAAACTTGACTTTTTTGTTACGTAAACAAGCTTTTTTCCGAATTCGACCAACCGACGTATTTAAATCTTAACCACTAACCGACTTTCTTCTATTACGCTTTATAAGTGCAACAGTCTTTAGTACATCCGAAAACCGAAAAGCACGGGCTCGACTCCACCCACGGCCAAAACACGGCGGCGGCGAAAAGCTAAAACCGAACGACAAAAGGTCACGGGGTCACTGATCAACGGCAAGAGGTCACCTGCCACTTTCTATTTAACACGTTCCTCTCTCTTACATTCCACGTCACAATTCTATTATTAAAATAAGCACAATTGTCTTGTCTACACGCGTAATTTTCAGCGATAAGTAATTCTTATTTAAGAGAGGAGAAACACATGAGATAAACTTTTTAAATATTACACAAATAATTTTCCTTATCTTACAACACGTAAATCGTTAAAAAATATTTAAACAATAAATAAATTAAAATGGCCGCAATTTCACACAACAATATAGATATTATTAATAATATTGTGTCCGACATTACAAGCGTATCCTACAACATATTCACAGTCCCAGGAAACAGCAGCATCACTAAAATGACTGGAGATTTTGCTTACTTATTTGTCACGAATACCAAGGAGGACGACGACATGTAGTCAGTATTGCGATACATCGACTACACATCGACATCCAGCAGACTGAATATGATTAGTTGTTGCCGTGCAAATAATACTTTCTAGCATGGCGGCGCATTTTCCGTGATAGATATCCATTAGATATTCTTTTAAATAAAGGATTCACATTGTGGTGGTACATATGGTAGCTGATACGCATCACACCACAATTAGCAGCGCATGCGCTAACATTCATTCTGCTGCGAGCTATCCCCTCTCCACTGGAAGACATTTTTTTTGCCTTCTAACTTCTTTGGATAAGTCGGAAATACGCTTCAAAAATGAAATACTTGCTTGGTCAATATCACATAATTCTATGGATTCATGATATGTTGGGATTAATTGCAATCCATCATGAAATAGCACGACAGACCAGTGGAATAGCATATTATTGAATGAATCTAACAATGAATTCAAAATTAATAATTTTAATTGTGCTGTTAATCCAGAAAGCTGTATGTTAAAGCAGTTCAGTTAATAATATAATATAAAACTTTATTTAAACGAAATATTTGAAATTGTGTAACAAAGAAAACAATAATTAACTATAACAAAAAAATTTCGTCGAACTGTTTTTCAGTTGGGAGAGTTCCCAGGATAGGTACATGCGCTATTTCCACGTTGGATAGCCAAGGATATCGTTTGAAATAAAAATAGCTTAGTTAATTAATTAGTTAATTGGTCTTGTCGTGAAAATATTTAGTTGGAATGAAGAAGTGATTATATCTTGAAAAGGTACTTGAACATATTTGCATTTTATAATTATATGATATGGGTCAAGTGTTCAAGTGAAAATGGACAAGGTTTATGATAAAATAATCAGTCATGTTCTTAAAACGTCTTTCAATAACCATCTTGTCTTGCATACCGAACCTTACAGCAATTATTTGGCGTAGTTCTGCACTCCGTGCAGGTGCTTGCAATTTTTTATACTGTACCACTTTCATATTCATTTACCCTTATTTAATGTTGTTGTTTACATTATCGGTATAGAGTTCATTTTGTCGTTCATTATTCTGCCACTAGAGGTCACGCAAAGTATCTTTAATAAAAATAGACACTGAAATAACAAATGCAACAAACCAACTCCCTGTGCTTATCCACCAGATAAACTGAAAATTGCATATGCAGAATGCTCGACCGTTATCTACAAGTCTGTTGGGTATGTATTTTAAGATTGCGAGCTCGGGTTCGACTGAAAGGTCATTGTCTTGACAGAATTATTTTCATCCACATCAAAATAGTAGTTTCCTTGGTTCGGTTAATTACGTTTCGGATAATTGACGTTCGGATAACCGACGTCCTACCGTATATCTATTTTCCTTTTATTTCTATTTCTTAAAATTCACTTAAATATGTAATGGATACCCGCTAGACCTTTGTTGTGGAGTAGATTGCCATTATCCAATATATGTCGTATTTAAAACAGGAACCCGGATCGGACCGAAAAAGAACCGAAAACCTGACCGAAACCGATATTTTTTTCTGGACCGAAAACCGAACCGAAACTGTTATTCCTTCATAAATGGAAACGTATTGAGAACCGGAACCCATATTACTTTTTTCGGTTTTTTACGGTTCTTAACAGGTTATTGAAAGTTGAAGGACGCGCCGACAACTACGTACTGAAAATTGATAAAATATTACTCTATGATTGCCATCGGTGGATTATAAATTTTTAATAAGGTGTTCAAATTGAAGACATTACGGGTGGCGGTGGCGCTAATTTAGCCACTACTTACAAAAAATAAAAAAGGAGGGGCGAGGTTTTAGAAAAATTTCTGTTTTTTACTAATAAATTAAGTGTAAATACATACATATTTCCCTCTTCCTCCTTTATTCCCCTTGTCGTTATAAATTAGCTACATTCATGACATTTTCTTCTCACCTATTAATTAACAAATCACATTGTTATAATGAATTTTTTGAATGCCATACTTTCTGAAAAACTAGAACCGAAAATAAGCGTTATGGACCGAAAAAAATGCGCAGAACCGATCCGTTATTTCTTTTTAGAACCGAAACAGGATCGGGACCGTTATAAATATTTTCGCTTAAATATAAACAGAACTGGAACCGATTTTTATTTGGTTTCGGTTCCCTTATTTTGCCATTTATTCAGGACTTAATACATATATGCAAGTTTTCAGCTTTCTGAAATAAGACGAGAAGACGTCAGACGATCATAGAAAACGTCTATTTTTCGGGTAACTTAGCGACGATTTCTATTTCACCCACGCATCCATTCTTTCTGCGACGAAAGCTTCCGTTCCACTTCTTATCCATCTCTCGTATTACTTATGAGCGAATATTGACGCTTAAGCATTCCTTCGCCTCATTATCGTAGATAAAACCAGGACGCATATTATACCTTAATTTCGAACAGTATAGGCATTTGGGTCAGCAAACAAAAATAAAATATTAACGAAGAGAAGAGTTTGCGAGTATTTACAAATTTCAATCGCGACTCTTCCATGTGCAATTACAATGCAAATACACGTCTTCCTTTGATATTGCCAACTGAAACATTGCGGTATGAACGAGCTGACATTAAGCGTTAATTAGCTCGAGTCTGGAATTACTTTAATAGTATTAAGGAGAATTTAATTAATACATATATAGTAAATGAGACGAAATTTAGGTTACGGTAACAGTGGAATCTATTTTAGCGAAATAGCTCTCCCTAATATTATTGAACTTAATTGAATCCTCGGGCTTTTGAAAATGTCTAGCACAATAGCCGCTGCGTATACACTGACCGCCACGAAAAATGGGGCAGTTCTCACAAACATCATCAGTATAATTCTGCCAAAGACATTCCTGTGACTTTCTCTCAATCAACTTTCTTTTCGGAAAGTTATAATGGAGGTTGATGAATTGCTCCATTTTTGCAATTAGTGTGATGCTAAAGTAACGTAGTTGTATTTCACTAATTTTTATTAAGAAATTAATTGGTCGCGATCGATTTCGGACGAACTTCGTCCATCATCAGGCGATACTGTAAACCACTAGTGTTAGTATAATTATTTACTATTACTAACACTAATGGTTTACAGTATCGCCTGATGATGGACGAAACTCGTCCGAAATCGATCGCGACCAATTAATTTCTTAAAAAAAATTAGTGAAATACAACTACGTTACCTTATAATGGAGGCTTTACACGCGGAATTGCTCAGGATGATGGAAGTCCAGTCCGCTACACGTAACGTTTCTGCTGACCATAGCCGTGACGGTTCCCGAACTACAAAAACCAATTGTGTTTGTTGGTACCATTGGCATTTTGGTAATCAAGCAACCAAATGCACTAAACCTTGTTCGTTTCAATCAAACTCCGTCGGTAGTAACGGTAGTAACGGTAACGAAGGCCGCCCTACCGCCTCCTTCTCGTAATTGACCGTAAGTCGAAACACAACTTTTTGTTAGACACTGACCGACATTTGTTGTTTTCCCCGGAAATTGTTCGGATCGGATTTCCTGGCACTTTTTCCAGACTGTCGCAATCAACGCCTTATTGGCCTCTCTACGTCATACGAGCATTATGCAAGTCAGTGTCAAAGTTACAATTCCAGAATCACGTGACCAATTCATCCTGCCAGCATTTCCTAAGCTTACTAGACTAGACCCGATGGTAGACCTTGAAAAATACAGTCCATTACATTAACACGACGCCTGAACCACCTGTTTTCTCTCGACCTCGACGTCGTGCCCCAGATCGCTTAGTATTAGCTAAGACTGAGTTCAAGACGATGCCTTGGAAAGAGACGACACGTGGCCCGCTGCACGTGGTACCTAAAACACAAAATGGCTGGAGACCGGACAGACATTCAGTACGGCACACTCAAGACTTTGCATATGGCCTTCCTGGGTGCACGAGATTTTCCATTATCGATCTTATTAAGGCCTATTGGATACTGTAACTTACATTTGTCTCATTGCTGATCCATCGGTTTTTGTTTTAGCTAACTTTCCATACATATACAGTGTGTTCGAAATAAAAGAACAGTTTTAAGATGTGAATAACATTTAAAAATAGCTGTACCTACTAAAAACTAATAAGCAGGTAAGTTGTTTTCAATGAGAAAGATAACATTTACAATTAATTTCATTTTAAACTTGCGTAAAATTTATAAAATAAGTTAAAAGTTGAGGTATGAGCCATATTTAGGGGTAGACCACTTTATTTATTTGTTATAAATGGCACATACGTAATGTTTTCTCATGTACGTAGAAGTTTCATTAAGAATGTCGCTTCAATTACTTTTATAGGAATGGCTAGGAAAATTCTTTTAGCCTAATTAATTGTTATCCTGTTTTGAGGTCGGGGTTAGATTTATCATTTGAATTTTGAAGATTGATACACGTTAGGGTAGATTGTAGATTTCGTTGCGTAGTTAGATAGGATGGAACATTCCACACCTGTAGGTTTTCATTTAAGGTTAATATACAGAATGTTTGTTTAATTTAGGATATCTTGAAGATTTTTTTGTACGTACTTAGAAGATCTCTTTCTGGAATTTTATTGCAATACTTAGAAACATGCTATGGGAATCCTTAATAAATATTCGTAGGAATCATTTTAGATAGACTCTTGTTGGAAACCTGTCTAGTAATTTTTGGGAATAGTATTACAAATCTTCGAGGTCTTCTTATAAATTTTACTAGAAACTGTCTGAAAACCTTAGAAATCCTCAGCGTCCTCGAAATATTAGATATACCAACTTAGAAATGTTCTTGGGAAACATCTTGTCCTCAATGAAAAAATTTGCGTCTCAGAATCCCTTTAGAAACCCCTCTTGAAACCTTTTGAGGATTTTCTCCGGAAACTTCTTATCTTTTTGAATGCATGGATATTTGTAAATGCATAGTGGGCTGGGTTGATGCAGCAGCTTTTGGGGAACCTTGTTACGAGAGACTGTAATTTCTGGGCCTGTGTTGTTCTTTACTAGAAGGTAAAAGTAATTGCTTTGATTTCTGGCGTCGGGTTTTCTAGATGCTGTAACGAATTTGCCGTTTGTAACCGATCCCGTGGTGGTATTTAAATTGTCTTTGCAGCCGAAAGCTCCCTTCTATTGGAAGAAGAGGAAAAATGAAATTGTATGATTTCATTTTCGTTAACTAATGCTCAACCGATTTTAGTTTCGCAATTTTAAACGAAAACAAACATTAAAACTGCAATGCCGTTCAGTTTATTTCATTATCGCAGACTTTTTGCAATTAACCAGATATTCCGTGTAACAAATTAACTTATCGAATTTAAAAATTTTAATTCGGCCAATTAAATGAGTATAATTACGTCACATCATCCGTTTGCCGTCTCTTTGATGTCAAATGAAGCGCGTTAAATTAACATGAGTTTTAAGACTAGTCTTATGATGACCGGTAACCGAACTCGGACGAGCTGGAAAATCCAGCGGTCCCTTTCAGTATTTGAGAATTCACATAAAAGGTATGAGCTTGGTTTAGACGGGATCTTTTCGATCTTTTTGGATATTGTATTTCCAAAGTATTCATGTTTTGCATTTTTTAACCGATTGGTCCGTATCCAAAAGAATTTTGACTTCTGTTAACGAGCCGTAACATTTAATTATATTCTAACTATAATTGTAAGACGGAAATAAATAGCTTCCTTATTATATTACAACACATTACGGGATTTATTTTCGAAAAATGTCCATCTGACAGTTATTTTATGTAATTAATAACAATCTACGCTGTATAAATATAAAGCGAATAGCACAATTCATATTTATTCCGACAATAATTAATATCTCAAAACGAAATTAATATTTGTTTATTTATTGTTCCTCTTATTCTAGGCCCTTATAAGGCTTACGCCCAATTACAGAGTGACCCGCATAATGCTTTTTAGAGGTGCCTCTGCAGAAGGTCTTAAGTTGTTCTATACTACTGCGGTATTTACCTTACGAATTAGGAAAAGTGCTGGAAAACCTAATTCGGAGTAGCCGAAAGAATGCTCGAAACTGGTCTAAGGTAATTCCCATCTCTGCAACAGATGAAAAATTTACCTCAACCCAGGTTCGAACACCCGACCTCCGGATTTATAGTCCAACGCTTTACCACTGAACCATAAAGCCGGTTTTATGCGACTATCCACTTGCATATTGAAACTTCCGGCATATCTTCCGGTTAAATATTGTATTCATTATGGCTGGCTGTGTACCTAGCTGGCCGGCTGTTCGGCTGAGATCACATAAATTACAATAGGTAGATATAGAGACTTCAAATTTTCACTACAAGCTTCCTGCTCTAGTGTAGATGTGCAGGCTCTAGTCTATTTTGAGATCTATAATTTTAAACTTGGCTAATAAAGTACTGATCTGCAGTACCAGAAATCCGCTGTAATCATGCATATGCTGATTTGCACAATTATAAATATGGTGGATATACAAAAAAAGGAAAAATTCGTGATCCTCCTCCTCCTGGACAGAGGAATATACCTAAATGTATGAGTTTTTGCAAAACGTCTAAGCACCAACAAAATAAAAAAATTATAGTTAAACTTGCCCTTTCGGGTGCTATGGGAGCATTTCTTGGTGATAGTGATTTGAAATAACGCTTTCGTGTTTAGAAACGGAACGTATGAGGTAACTGTACAATTTTTGAACTAGTTCGGTCAATATGTAAAGCATAGAACAAGCTAACTTCTTCTGCTGCTATCCATAATAATGTCATCTAAGTTGAGGGGAATCCGCTAATCCTGTTAATTAACCCTCGTCAACCATCCGCTTTTATAGTTTCCTAAATCCCGCTGGAATTCCTAACTAATGCAACTATAAGCATAAAAAGCATGTTCCGTTAACATCGTTCATTTATGCTCCCATTTGTGGAAACACGTACACGTAAAGGTATCGCTTTGATTGGCGCCGGTAATTCCACAAGAATCCCCGGAGGTGTTATTTCCTCTTGTCGTTGTTACAACAAAAGGAAACTTATCGCTGAACGTGGCAAAACAAATTTAAGGAAACGCAACTGATAATTTTGAAGAAGTTTAAAGCTTTTGCTAATAATAAAAAGAAAATGACGCCAAGGAATAATCTAGATAAAGACAAAATGTTTTATCCCAACCATCTGGTGTACCTATTACGGAAAATCTGGCTATTAAAAGAACAAAAAGAGAAAATGTATGAAAACTGAGCCGCTTTCGTTTTATACACGGCGATGTAAAAAGGATTTTCATTAAATAAAACGGCGTTTTACCACGTTTATATTAAGTAGTCTGTACTTATGTTCTATTAAGTTGGCCCTCTTTACCGTTGAAATGCAAATACGAAAATATTCATTTGATTATTAAAGATAACTTGCGTGGTGAAATTTTCATTTGGAAACTGAATCTTAAGCCGGGTGGATGTTCTAACATGCAGGAATGTACGCTAGTGCCGGCATTGTACACGAATTTTCTTAACTACCATACGTAACTATGCATAGGGTAGTTTGATACTACCTCCGGTTATCTAAGTTAACATATGACGGAAATTCTGAATCAGTTTACGGCAGAACTAACGTGATATTAGTTTGCTTTAATATGCAGACAAGTTATGAATGCATAACAAAGTTTTGCAAATAAAAAAGCTCGACGGTTCCCGTGGTTTGTAGCTAGATGGGGCAGACGATATAATGTATTTGTAATTACTTCTGTTTTTTTCCTGAATTTGGAACGCAACCTTCCCAAGCATTAATTTGAACGAAATGGAAAGGCAACATTATATTTCTTTTAATAATCAAATTTGTCGGGATTTCGAAAAATTTGTTTCCATTTTTCTTACTTTGATATTAAAAAAGAACCTCTACTCCCGAACTCTTTTAGTAGTTTACGAGAATTGCAATAGGCTTTTGCATATACAACATCCCTTCTTTGAAATAGAATAGAGGTTTTTTAATATGACTTGAAATTTGGTTACTACTGAGAAAATTTCTGCTTTTATTAGATTTCTCAGAAAACCATCTCCAAATCCTGAATTCCTTGATTGACAAAATTAAACACGAAGTTACGATAAAGTTTTGAATGTAGCGAATATGAAACAAACACATTTTTTAGAAGTGTCTTATTTCCAGAGTTTACTATGAATTTGTTAACTTCCTAGCACGGCCACAGTTTTTCCGTGAATTTTACGCTTAATTAGATATATAAGATGACAAAACATTTATACACGGTACAGCATATAACTATTCATAAAACTCATTCAATTGAATTTTTCCTTTATTGAAATTAAACACGTTTAATGTAAAACAAATTTACCTTCTAACGGTTCGAACGTCAGTGACTTTGTATAAAATACATGCAATATCAAAGGCGTGAAACTGCCGTACAATTGCTATCTTTAAGAACGTTCCAGAATTAGACTTTCCTTAATATCTTTTTCACGTAAACAGAAACTATAAATTACGTGAATCTCTTCTCTAAGCTAAGCAATTTTTCTTTTTACATGAGTTAAATTACAAAGTTCGTATGAGAAATGACTTTTTGTGGATAAGGATGTTGATTGAAACAGGCTAGGTCTGATTCTTCTCAAAGCGCTACAAAGTGTAAATTGGACCTTCCGTCGGATACTTTTCCTTTTACGAATTTTACGAAAAACTGTTGTTCGCTAAATGGAAATGGAATGGAAACTATGATTAACGAGTTTTATCAAGGTTTCAAATGGTTTTGGATGTGAATAGAACGAAAGAAATTTCCCTAGATACAAGACACATTTATTTTCAGTGAGCGTGCTTCAGATTACTTGACCTTTGTTATAAACTTGAAATTACAAGGAGGACCTGTTCGATACATCTGAAAACATCAAGAGGAGGCAAGGATGAGAGACAAACCCGTTGAAGTGTATGTCGCAAAACACTGCGATTAATCCTGCTAATCCAAACAATGTAAAAAAAGTCGAAGAATATGCCGAAAGGTCGAAGAAAATTGTAACAATGGTAGAATTTGACACTCGAGGATATACCGAATACGTCGAGAAATCCAAGAGACCAATAAGAATGTTTACGGTTTGTTTGTATTTTTCGGGCAGTTTTTTGTGCTTCTGCGATTGTTTTTGACTTTTTAACTTCCATTTTTCCTATATTTCCTGTATTTTCGGATCTTTTTCGAAGTCGTCTATTTGTTTCGGGAGTTCCTTGATTTTAAATAACACAATGTTCGCGTCATAAAGTAAATAAACTTACACGAATGATACAATTTAAACAAAGAACTAACAATTAAAAACAATTCGAAGACACTAAAATAACACATTCCGATGAAATAAACCAATTCCGTGCTTATTCGTTATTTTTAAATTGAATTAAAACATTTGCATATACAGGATGGTCCGATACTATCAACGGTATTATTTCAGCCTAAATAAGGTCCACCTGACGTTGTTGACACAAAAATATATGTTCTGCTCGTGGATTTGGGCATTTTTCCATAGTAATTTGTTAAATTTATGCCTCGTTTTAAATAATGAAAAATAATACAAATTTCCTTGTAATGTAAATACCTTGAACCTGGATTCATATCAACCCAGAGACTTTTTTTTTTAATTCACGTACAGCCTTTTCTAAGGATCAGCACCATTTACTGTTCAAAATTATACGGTTTAATAGTCGTGATCCAATGTAGCCTGTCGAAAATGTGCGTTCCAGAGTTCCAGAGGAATGTTTTGATTGCAACCAAATGAGCCCCGTTATTTCTAAGGTGAGTGCTTTTACTAAATTCCTAATGGTCCATTTTTAGAGTCTCAATTCGTATAAAAAACGCACCAAATTGAAGAAATCAAAGCGTTGATACAATGACATGGAGGTAGAAAAGTGGTTGACTCCTAAACCTCTCCCTCTTTTCAGAATTTTGTAAATTTTTTAGAGAGGTGTAGTGCAAATCCCCTGGGGCTTCAAATGCCGGTCTCACCTCTCCCCTTGATAAGGTGTGTGGGATAGTAGGTCAAGCTATCGAGTAAAGTTCGCTATCCCTCCTAAAAATGCAGGTCAAAGTGAAGCTTGCTCGTCTCCTAGTGATGATTTTGGAAAGTTGGTGAAGGTGAAACGTAATGGTCGCTTACTCCTGGTGGTAACCTTCAGAATTAATTCAAAATGTAGAGGGCATTTTCGTCATTTTTGTGTTTCGGCCTTTTCACTTACATTTCCTCTGTTTCCTGTATTTTAAGATCTTTTTCGAGTCTTACCATGCATTTTTTGAGGCAAACGATTCCTGGGAGGCTTATCTCTCGGATAAGGGATGTCAACTGACTCAAACGCTCACCAGCCTTAGCCCCATGGGATTTTTTTGTTTGAGGCTATCTGAAGTTGAAGTCGCAATTGGTACCACTTGAAAATTTCGAGTTTTTGACCAAAAACCGATTGTCAACATTGAACGGTTTTTCGTATTATTTTCGAATCACATCTGACAATCAGACCAATAGCATTTGATAGCGTGGAGTTAGCTGAACATTCTTGAAAAAAATTTTTTCTAAGTTGAAGAACAACAGCTAATTTAATGAACCTTTGAAATCGTGAAAAAATGTCAAAAATGTCCAAATAACTTCGAAAGCATGTCAGTTTGACCAAAGTGATGCTAATTTTTTTTATGAAAAATTCGAAAATGCCATCAGAAAAGATAGTGCCATTTGAAATAAGAAAATTCCGGTATCGGTCTGATACAACCGGAATAGTGGCCATACACTGAAAATATTTTTAAATGATTCCTCTTGATGGATTATTCAAAAAAGGTAATGGGTCCCGAATCGAAATTCCAAACCGTTCCGGAGATACTTCTAATGGTCTATTTAAAGAGACCACCCTGTATTTCTTAGATTTCTTCAAGGGCGAGTTCATAGCTATCGGCCTAGTACAAAAGTGTGCAAATAGACGAGACGAGACCAAGTCAAAGTCTCGTCTAGTCTCGTTTGGTCTCGCTTGGTCTCGCCACAGTATCCAAAAATTGAGTAGATCATATTATAAAAGGCACCACGAAGGCATGTCAAATAATAATGTACCTTCCTTATCTATCTGCTAATCACGAAACATAATTATGCGTATTTTAAGGATTTTCTTTACTATTTTGCAGCTAAAAAATATTGGCTTTAATAAAATGCATCTTGTAATGAAACATAGGTAGGAAATTCTCACTAAATTCTTTGTTACTGTCCAAGTTATTTTGTAAAATCTTACTTTTATGGCCTTAACTACGTGGTACCTATACCTACAGTAATTGTATTAGAAGATGTCATAATATTGTCATATGTCCACAATATATATTTTACCTTAAACAGCGCCTGTAGTTACAGAATTCGCAAGAACACAAAGAAAAGTGTAAACCAAAGTATACATTTTAGCCCCAATATGGCGACCGGAACCAACGACCAATAAAAAACGAGATATCCGGTTGTAGCTATTGTTCCAAATTGAGGCACTGTACAGAAACCTAGAAACGATTGGACACATAAGAAATAATGACATTAAAATAATTACAATCGTGTTTTTTATGGATTCACGAATTCTGGCAAATGTGTCTTATAAATAATAAAAAGTATCAACTCCCGGTGATTTTATTGGCAGACACGCACCTACTAGAAAATTAATTTACTATTCGAAAAGTCGAGAAATTTCATAGAAAAAGTTTTCCACGTGCAAGATAGCTATAAAACTAGAGTTTATTTATTATACGTTCCTAAAATTTATTGTTTGTTGTACCAACACTTCCATTGCACGCCAGCAATTTAAATTACCATAAAATGTTTTGAGGATAATTAAGGAATGTAGAATGATGAATCAGGAATGCGTGACAGAGGAATTGTTACTTTTTCGCGTTTCATGTTTTCATATTGTAAAAGTAACATAATAAGCCATCAGCGCAATTTTTATACGGTATAACGCAATAAAAGCAAAATTATAGCAAACCAGAAGTCATAGAATGTTGATTGAATTTTATACAGTGCCACACAACATTTTCTCTCGCATTTGAAGCTGAAAAATACGAAACCAACAAAGAATTCAATATAAAGCCTTCAATTGTATTCCTGAATATTCCCTAACAATGTTTCTTATATCTACACCTTTTCAGAATTGTCAGCAGCGGGCCAGTGTATAATAATCTTAAAAGCGCATTTTGTTGGAAATTGCTCCGTTTTCGACTTACCAAATTATGCATGTGGAAAAATTCACTTTTCCTGTGTAAGGGGCACTTACAGGTTTATGCTGAAAATTAAGGAAAGTTTGTTAGCGAGGTTGTCTATTGTAGTACAGCCTTCCTTTGTAAAACACCAGATTAGGTCTCAATAAAGTATTAAACAAACGCTTTCGAGGCGAGGAGGCTATATACTTGATTAATTTTAACAGTAAGCCTCTGGTTATTTCCCAAACAGGGAGTAACTTTATAGCGGGTTTAAATTGCACCACAATTATTGTTTTACACGCCTCTAGAATAAAGGATCTGTCAATTTATATTTTTAATCGATTGGAACATATCAAACTTTCCTTTAATGCGAAACACTTCGTTTAGTAGAATCAGAGCAAGTTATCCCGAAAAAAGCTTTTATCTCGAATTGCCTCTTGTTGAAGTAAGTTATAAACAGAAACAGTAACAAACACAATCAATTCCCCGTTGTGCAAACTAGAAAAAGTTTTTTTACCTTTAATTGAATGCGTTTTAGAAGTTCAAATAAACCAACTTTGGCTGGTGTTACCGGCATATTAAATCTTTCCGTTTGAGGTAGAAAATTCCTAGGGTCACAATTAAATCAAACCTGACTTGGCATACTGTGTTAGGTATGTTATCGTCAAAGAGATAAAGGTAGGAAAGCTTCTTTTACGCTAAATTGACACTCAGTAATGAGAATATAACCTTTTGAGATTGATAATGAGGGTTTTTGAGGAATATTACTATTTTTTTTTACATTTACTTTTGTCACCCAAGCACTTTCGTCATACATACAGACATACTTTAAAAATTATTTGTTGTACTCCCTTGATTTATTTGAGGGACCAAGGGATCGTTTTAAATTTCGATTACATGTTGCCTTATTTGTAAGTTTTAAACAAGAAATACAATTAAATTAATTAAATAATTACTGACTAAGTCTACAATAAATAACTAACACTAAAATGACAATCTTTTTCTATTTCTATGTGTATTTGAAATTAAATTCCCCAGATCCTATGAAAAAACATAAATGATTTTATATACAGGATGTCCCGACTGCTATTTCCATTACTTAAACAGAAATTACGATAAATATTTTTTTTCACTACACGGTGCCTCGCTCTCATCTTTGGCATTGTTTGGACCTAGAAACGTCACCCCCTGTAGTTTACAAACAGTAGTTTCGTGCCGTATACATAACTCAAAGATCTTCTTTCCATTGTAAAGAATGTGTGTAATTAGTAAAGATTTAAGGAATTTCATTTTCATCTCCTAAAATTTTTTGGTATGAAATGGAGTTTTCCCACCGTATATAAATGTGTGTTTGTCCAACCGAGTTAAAAAAAAGTATTACTAGGAATTTATGATTTTTAAATTTGGTGTTCAACAGTCAAAGTCTTCTAACTGTATTGAAATTACCTATATTTGGTTATGAATTTGCAAGTGTACCCGAATTGTTGAATTACCATGTATATAAAAATTTACAATACCAAACGTTATAACAGTGAATAGGTATATTTTTCATTCGTAATTTCAATTTAAACGAAGTATATATAGCGCGCTTTACGGTTTTGCGGGGCGATCGAGAACGAGTGCGTATATTCGGCATTCAAATTCATTCGAGACAGTCGCGTGAAGTACGCAAGACGTGCTTGACGTATATCAATTCGTTATATTTAGTGGAAAAAGTGCTAAACATTGTTCTACAAGTGCTTTTCCACACACATCATCAACAATAGATCAAGGATTTTCAACTCCAATAGTGCAAATTACAAGAGATATTTACGTTTCCACTTCATTTATGAAGAGGTAGCCATTACATGTACGTACAGGTTTCGTTGTTAATACGCCGTTCAAATCGAAGATTGCTGTGAACAAGATGTAAATTTGGAAGGAGGCCTTCGTCGTCATAATTCTGCCTTTTGTCCTCGTTATAGTTTTCGGTAATTATTTGGACACCGGATGCAGCTGTTTCAAGATGAGGTATGTGTTGCATCACGTTTTAACAAACTGAATTGCATTTGAGTTTCTCAGAAAAGTTCGTTTATATAATTTGCGCGTTAAGACTTTGGGGTTAATTAATTAATTAATTCTGTATTACATTTAAGGGTGGATTCGAAACTGGCATGGACCTTTTATTTTATTTAAATTGTAACCTATAACGTCTGCATCGTAATAAACCAGACGATTTTAATGGTATAATTCAGGTAACGTATCGATTTTTTATTTCTTCTGAGCACAACGTTCCCAATTTTTCTTGTCATAAGTCGACCTAAATTAAGTTTTGGATATCAAATATCTGACATATGCGAAGGTCTCTCTCCATCCACGTTGGACTGATGCATGTAAAATCAATTTTCACTCTATTTCTGGTAGACAATCTGACGTATAGGGATAGACATAGATGATAAAATCGGAAATCCCTCTGGGTATATAATAAGAGTCATCATTACTAAGCCATGTGAATGTTATGCACGGAGAAATGGTAAAATTTGCCGCAAATTACTGCAAAGCACCAGCAGAAATACAACAATCAGTTTTTAAATGTACCCACGGCTAGCTGAGTAATAAAAATGTTTTATATACCGCTTACCTTTCGGAAGGCCTCTGATCTCCTTCTAAGGCCTGAAATTCAAAGTCTAATGTTCTGGATCGATGGAACATGTGAATGTAGTTGATTGAATATATTATTAATAAGCACAAAGGCAGTCGAGTTCTACACGTTCCTGTATACAAAATATTTAATACAATACCTAGTTCGTGATCACGTGTCCCTGCTAAATTTGATTCTTATATCTTTTATCTTTATCACATAATGAATTACAGATACATTCGCATGTGGAAATATACAACCCAATACTAAATAAAATTTCAGTACAACCAAAAAGGAATAAATTAAATGCAACTAAAATTCCCTGAAACAAAACCAACATATTTTTTTTTGGATCTGGTTCTTATCAGTGAATGAAATACAACACAGAATATTTTTTATACAAATGGTTCTCATAGGTCGGTTTCTTCAGGAATATCAAAGTTACTTTAAACAAAAACTGACCAGTAATTTATGCAATTGAAAACAAGTTGATATTGATTCTTTTCTCCCCTTTGAAAAATATGGAAATAGACCCCAGCAATGGTACCGTAAACTTTTGATATCACCATATCAAATTAAAATCCATTAATGTCGTTTATCTAAAGATCTTGAAATATGCAGTGTTGCAACATATGCAAAGAACAGCTAAAATATGCAGACGTAAATTGGTGATTGAAAATTTCCCAAATCGTACAGCTCTAATCATAATTATCATCGTAATAATGAATTTTTGGAGGTATTCGTGAGCTAAAAGAACTTTTCAAGTTATGAACCGCTCTACGAGGTAGTCTCGCATGCGAGTTAAAAGGAGTGGTATTAAAAATGGAACAATAAAGAGTTAGATAAGAAAGTGAACCCTTATTTTTGACTGACTAAACAAAGACATGGACATTGAATTATTCGTCAATGCAGAAAACGAAGCTTCCGTATCCTATCTTATATATGATATAAACGATCACGCTCAGTGAACAATCCCAAATAAACTCGAGGGATTCATTATCCAAACAATGAACGTGACATTTATGTCAAAATGGAAGTATCTGATCCGTGTGCGGTCACAATTGGAATTATATCCCGTGGATTGCAGAAAAAATATCTGCAAGAATGTGAAATCCGAATGTAAATTTGCAGTTACGGGGCGAATTTTGTGGCCTTCTTGACGGTAATACTGCACATTCAAGTTTATGTAATGGATGCTACGTTATCCGGATTTACCTAGGCTTGTAGGTTTTAGTAAAGCTAGGGTAGAAGGCTGATAGGAGTTTATTTTTCCAGGAAATTAAAACGGTGCCAGTCCAGGGCTAATATCATTGTTAAACTGCGAAACTCATATATCATATCTACCAAACTCCCATTCTCAATGCCATATCAGTAGGTTTCATGTGTGTGAACATTGCAACCTAAACTTTATGTGCTAATTTTGATGTTACAGCGTTTTAGGTTGGTGCACTAATGGCTAGTGTAAAAGCGTGATAATAATTAAAAATTATCACTTTACGTTAAAGTTCAGATGTATTATGTAAGTGGCGGTAGTGTGTATTATCTGAAATCTAATCAAATTTTTATTAGTCGTAAAAAGAGACGGCCTCTTGTAATTTTAAAGTTATTACTGTTTCGCGAAGGTTATTTTTCATTAAGAGGAAAAGAGTTTGTTATTCCAGTTAATTATGTTAGCTTTACTTCATTTGGACAACTCTATTATCTCCCTTTGGAATCTTATGACACTGAATACTTTCACCCCTGTACTTTCATTTTTATTACGAAAAAAAGTTATGATAAATATTAAATTTTAGGGCTCCTGAATATTACATTTAAAATAAACTTAATGTTAAAACAAATTAAAACTTAAGCGGATATAATTACGGCATGTAATAATGAGCATACACTCGTTTTTATTGCACACTTCTGGTATCGTATTACTTTTGAATGAAGGCAACGCTTTTACCCATCTCGAGGCATTCGTGATTGCATCTTCTAATGTACCTATCTGATATGCCAACAAATTTTTAAATGGGAATGAATGGCTTTGCTTATATTACTCCGCTTGGTGATATCCAAAATCACGAGCTCTCTAAGGTCGTAAAGCCCGCTGCTTTTTTTTAATATGATCTTGTTGTTGACAAACGCATATGGAAGTGAGCCAGTAAAAATACAACGCAAAATATTACACAAACAAGCTCTCGCTTCAAACAAATGAAATATATTTTATTTAAAAGGTTTTTTTTTGTTCCACATGCACGTTAAAATGCTGTATACTTGTTATGTAAGTGATACTCCTACTCCACTCTGACAGGTTGGGTCGGTAATTAACCCATTATTAAATGCGACAAGTCTACAGTGAACCAAGATCATTTGAGTGAACTCGGTCACAACGTAAATACTTCAGATGACGTATTCGCCTGGTCTAGGGCCTGGTCGATTGGTCATCCCACACAATAAATGACCTCGTGACAGCCTATGCGTCAAAAAGATTTAATACATAAATATTGAATACGAGAAGGTAAATCTGACTGACATAAAGAATGTATCTGGGTCGCACAATGGGTTCGAATAAACACAATTAATTAATTGATGACAAAAATTTATTTCATAACATTAAATGAAAATTAAAATAAAACTACCGACAAAGAGAATCTTACAAATCTTGTTTGTACATAGAACCCCGTACGCAGACGGGCGATAATTAAAAATAAGAAAATGTATTAAGTATTTAGTTTTTTTTCTCTTTTAATGATCCTAAAATTTGGGAGTGAATAGTTTTGCTATAAACGAGTGCAATTAACACAAACGCTGAACGGTTCAGAACTTCAAACTTGATAAACGAAATGGCATGTTGAATACGCTGATGAAAAATGCCGGTGGTTACCCGAATGGTATAACTTTTAATTAAACAAAGGACACAAGAGAACCTCAACAGATTAAAGGCTTCACTGAGCACTCAGATTGCTTCTTTTACCTCAACTTGACTAACTTTTTCCGTAAAACACACCTCCTATTCATAATTTGAGCTCATGCAAAATTCGACATCAAATTATTAAACTCTATGGACTCGGTTGTGGTTAAAGCAGCCAAATTCCCTAAACTCAATTGACCTTCGTTTTATAATTATCTTGGATTAACTATGTTGAATATTTAATAATATTACTTCTAGGGCGCTAACACATTTGTACATTGGAAAGAACTACACCACTTACAAAACACCTGTCCAGCTCAAAGTCAAAATTTTTAATTACCAATTTCTCTGGGCACATCCAGCTTCCGCTATAGTGAAAAATCTCGATAACAACGTAACTTTTATTAATTTTAAGACTCTCAGAGGCATTGAGCACTTTTCACAATCCAAAGGAATTATTTAAACAAATTTTGTATCGCACCTAAGACAATTCTGCTCACGAACGCCAAATTAACTAAAAATTAATGCTCAGCGTCGTAATATCGGTTCGAAAAAATGTATTCCCAAACAACACAAGAAATCAATTGAAACAAAAAATGCCTGAAGGAGAGAGAAGCTTACAAAGCTTGCGTAGACAAATTTTACCCCGCACACAGGCGTTCGATAGGGAAAATGTGAAATCTTAAAATTATTTTCGTTCTAATGCATCTGGTCACCGAGAAACCATCAAAACAAAGAACTACCCTGCTGCTGTAACTACTAACTGCTAACTAGCCATGAGCTATTTAGTAAAAAACTGAAGTTATGGTGATACCTTTAATATACCCACTTCACGGCGTTTGAAATACAATTTTACAATACCTTCTAATGCATGTTGGCGTGGAGTAGCATAGATCTCCATATAAGTCGTCTTGATTCATAATTCCCCTAGGTTAAAGCTCATATTCGTGGTATATGAAGTTTACAGAATATGACAAGCGTTACGTACTTTTGGAAATCGAGAACAAATTTCAACAAAGTGAAATCTACGCGAGGTTTTTTTACCCGGTTGAAAAATTAGTCTTTTTTATTTATTATTAATCAATCATCATCATGGTCATAACACTATGTTCAGTTTTTTTTTTACAAGATTATTATGCCGTTTTAACTCGGCGTATTCCCGGTTATCGAGATTTAAAATCAACACGATGTAGGTATGTGTTTGTTATGTAACTTGATACATTAACATAGGTATACTCAAGCAGTGCAATTTTACGTGTAAGTAAACTTTGCTCAATTTTGTAACAATGGTTCTCATCATTTCCGTTTCGTTGTAACATAATGAAATAATCCATACGTTAAAGTTGGGTACTTTGTGTGCGTATTTACTGAATAATGCGAATATGCTTTGATGCTAATTGCTGTTGTTTATTTTATGTAAAATCGCTTTAGGCTTCAGAAATAATAACGATAGCTGAATGTTAATAATTTCTGAAATTAACAGAGATGGCTAATCTGCGGGCACAAACGTAGGTATTAGATTTTTGAAAGGCCATGTAAAGGCTGCGAATTACATTCAGATTACCCAACCAAATGCAAATCTCTAGATTAAACGAACTTACCTCAAGTGAAATGATGAATCTAAATTTTATGAAGTATCTCGTCTGACTAACATAGTAGTCCTTGTTACAAGCACATAGTCAGCACGAGTTCAGAGAAAGGAACAAGATACAAAGAATCGCGTACGATTTTCGTATTCGGAAACCAGACTTTTAATCCGGCTCATATTCAATAGCACTGATCCTTACACTCGCGAACTTGCGAAAGTGCAGTTCGTCCGTAATTGCGTTTCCTTGGACAGGCCAACATAATTCGGATATTGCTTAGACAGACTGTGAATACTTAATTTTTATTTCTTGAGATCTCTTGAACTGGTTTATTCGTTTGTTGTACGTGCTGTGAACGGATTGTGTACAAAAAGGCTTTAGGTCGCCTTAGGGTTCTTTTGTTTGATAATAAATTTTTGTAATCTCAAGTTAGTCATTGAATTTATGTGCCAATTTAAGGTTTAGATTCAATTCTATTCAATTATCATGTCAGATTTTTGATCTGTTTCAAAATTGTACTGATTTTCTAATAAAAAGGATTTTATATCCTTGAATCAAGGGTTTTCTTTTCTCTGAACTCGTGGTAATTATGTGCTTAGAACAAGAACTACTAGGTTGATTTAGGACGAGGTGCTTAATCAAATTTTATGAATGTGTACCGTGAAAAATTATGTAATAAATTGAATACAAATTTAGCGAAAACGGAAAAAAAATGAACTAGGCCTGACACCAAGTTCAGTTGGTTCCCTTAATTGCAAAATACAGTACTCTTTAAACTGATTTGAATCCTTTAAGATCCCTCGTTTAAAATTTTGACTTAAATATTCGAGTATTTATCTTTGACCATGGATCTCAAAGTTATCCAAGTAATCTTGCGAAATACATAAATACGACTAACCTTTTATTTACAATTTTTTTGGGAGTGGATGCTCTGAAACTCTTACTGCTAACCTTTTTTCTCGTAACATTGGGGTTGATATCAGATATTTTCCAAAGAACTGCATCCTTAAAGCCGCCGTCACGAAAAAATTCATGATGATAAATGCTCTCAATGTTGTTGATCAAAACTGCGTTTTGCATACACAGATACATTAACTAGATTTTAGTACGGTTTAATTGAAATTTGATGAAAATCTCTGAGGTGAACGGTTGCACTAAGTTGCCATTTATGTTAGCAGTACTAATAGTTAACTTTATTTAATTTTGCGAACAGTTTTCTTTCTTGCAACTCCCTTTTTACTTTCTTGAACGGCACAAATACCAGGTAAAGTTTCCCAATGAATTCACTTACGAGTGCGTTTGCTTATAATAGCGGACGAGGTCTTTTGATTGAATGGATTCTACACATTAAGGAGCTTTTCGAACCGAAACGACACTTCCCTTTTTGAGTGCTCCAGTTTTTCACGATCGCGCAAGACGCTTTCTACGTGCCGTACTTTTGTCCACTTGGACAGCTAATGCTGATTTTTCAAAAACTACTCTCCTAATTTATTTACCATGTCACGGCCTCCATTCGAATCTGGTTTCAGCTCGACTACCAAACGAGGCTGCCCTAATCTTGTGGGAAATAATTCTCTAACTGCTTAGTAATTTTTTAACGCCTACTGAATGGTGGAATAGTAATAGCGGCGGTATTGTATTAATTTCATTGGTTCAACCAGCTTGTATATACCATACTGACTTTGTCAGCCTATTCTTATCAAGCTGTGCTGCAAATGTAACTTAACACGACCTACTTCCAGCGTGTAATTCAAGACCAAATGTAGACAAACACACTTTTGTACAAATAATTCATTGGAAACGGTGGAAGATTACGAAAGCTCGCTGCTATTACAATCGACAACATGAAAACTTGAAATTTAACGCAAATAAATGCTCTCGTTGCCATTTCTTTCGACAAATTGCCCTAAAAACCACCATTTCCCCCAGTGGGTCTGGCTTGGCTGTGGAAATAACATCGGCCATAGTTGAATATTAGGACTATTGCTTTTGTCTTGAAACTATTGTTATAAATTAACGATATCGTCCCATTTCCTGTTGCCTTTTCTAGCCAAGTAAACTAATAACGTCTGTAAACTTAAATTACCTATTTACAACTGCAATAATGAGAAAGAGGCGTAGAATCTTCATTTAACAGTAAAGCCCAAATCACGAGGAAACATACAAATACGGGGTTACTATTTTCACGTGTATGACTTGTGAGGTGCGGGCTGCCTTATGCGTTACGGCCCGGCGCGTGTTTGTTTCGCGAAGTTTTTGAGAAAGTAATTAAATACTGTTACAAAACTACTGAAAAGGTCTGAAACACAATTTATTTACTCTTACAAAGAAATTTAATTCCTACGGATCTTAACCCTCAGGTAAAATGTTTCTCTGTTTCATCGGACTATTGCCATGTTAATGAACTGCTTTACTAGCTCATTACACTTCACACAAAGTAATCATCTTCTTATACATTTGAAGATGACACTTGTGCCGAAAGTAGAGGGTATTTTTGCCAGTATCTTAATATCCAAACGTAATTATCTCAGAAATCAGTACAGTAAAATGTATGGAGGTCTAATTTGATTGAACTCTTATTTTATACTGAGTTAACTGATTAGCTATTAATAGCATGAACATTTCTGCAGAGGTTTTCTACTAATGCTTACCAATGCACACATTTCCCTCGCGATTTATATGAGTCTATCCCTGTTTCAGATATACAATAAATTCCAAAGGTAGATATATCAAGGGATTTAGCAGAAATTACTTTACTATTTGCTTAAATCTTACATACTTTACAACGGCACTGGAAGGAACTGAATCAAAATATCATTTCGAACTCGTGTAAGGCCCACTAAAACGTCATATTAAAACCTATTTTTATTCGGTACCAACTCGCTTCGCAGCGGTAACTCGAGCGATCCATGCGTAAAAAATCTTATCCGAGAACCTCAAGTTAAAGGATAAGTGCCCTGAAGGTGGATTAGGGATCAGAAGTGAATAAAATAAAATCCTTCAGTCGTTATCAGTAAGGGTCACGTGTATTTGCTAGAAGCTTTTAAACTTATAAGCGTACGCAAGTTAAAAAAGCTATTGAAATATCGTTTCGGCAATATCTATATGCTTTCGTACACTTCAGTAGTTTCAAAAACAAGAATGGCTTTATATACTGGGAAGATACTCGTACTTAGCGGTCGTGCGTTTTTCAAAAGTTACTTGACCTCGTATCCAAAAACTTTCTAATAACATTTCCACGAATTCGTATAAAAGGTATAGGTGACCGGCGAGTTGCGCCGTCCATTTGCACATTTTCTGAAAAGGGCGAAATGATGTTATTTCAAAGATGTAACTCATTGAATATTCCTTTGTTCTCAAAGACAGAAAGTTTCGACTAGTCGCATATCACGTTTTATCGCAGTTACAAGTGTTTTTCTGCTGCCATTGACTGCATCAAGGATCTATACTTCGAAGTGCCAAGTTTAAACACAGTTTCGATACATACCTCCAATTTATTTTAAAAAAATTACAAAATAATTTGTTATTGTTTAATTCTGTGTAGAACTAATAGACAAACAAGTTAAAAAGTAATCATAACCGATTTACAAAGAGCGCATTTCCACAGTCTTTGCTCGAAAAAATACGTTGATCTAGACAAATTCGTTTATCCAATAAAATCCGTCCACTGCACATAAGAAAGTTAGCACTGCGCATGCACATAACCTATTCTTTGACATGTCATTTCAACTTGATTGTATAAGAATCATCTTTGTAACGTCATAACGTCACTAAGCTACCGAATTTTACAAAGTATCATACCAAACATTTATCCTACCTTCATGACGAATCTAAATTTGTAGGTTACACTTACTCCCCAGAAAAAAAACCGCACATGCCCGCTGGCTTAACGGCTATAAGTAGAATTTATACGCACAACAATCTTATACAAGTGAATACCGAACGATCATCGAGATCTTCACGCATCCATCAATTTGACAACACACGTCCTTAAGGGGTTGATTCTTTCCCCTGAAATCAGCATAGCTTGCAAAACAAATTTTTTTAATTTGGTATTAGTTTTACTTTTACTCGAGGTGCGTATATACAAAATTTCATTTAAATTTCATAAAGCGCATTTTATAAATCGAAGTAGCTTAGTAAATGGTTGGGTTATAAGGTAGTAACCGACTATCGATGTTTACTTTTTTGGTAGATGATTAATCGGGAGGAGGCTCTTTATACATAAATATTTAAAGACCGCTTGGCATACATTCAAAATCCTCTGACACTCCATTCTGCAGATATTTGCACCGAAAGCTTTGACATCACCAATAGATATGTCTCGTCCAGACGTTCTACTTGCCTTTTATGGGTACCCTCCTTCGACACTTCGTTGGCAAGGTATTTGCTTTGAGTTCAACAATGGATATGTCTCGTCCAATCGATTCAATTTACCTTTGAGGTTCTTTCCTCCGACAAACCGTTTTCGAGATATTCGCCAATGGATATATTTCCTCCAGACGCTCCAATATTGTCCTTTGTGAGTACGCTCTTCCGACAAGCCGTTCTGCAGATTAGTTTGTAACCAATTTATTTCGATTAGACTTTTCATAACAATACCATGAAGAGCAGAACGTGGGTTTACCAACCCCCTCTCCCCCCTCCCTAATTTTTGGCACCGCTAAAGGCGTGCATTATGCAAAATCTGGGACCAATTAATTGTATGTAAAAGTTGTGCAGGTTTTACTTTTATAAACAGCATCTCAGGAAATAATTCATGTGGAGGACCCCCTCCCCCCCTTAAGAGAGCGAAATTTGATGGCCGTGTGGGACATCTTCAAGGAGTATGTTATGTATGTTCTTTTTAACCAAACCGATACAAGAACCCTACTTTTTAGAGGTTTAGTCTGTTTTTGGGCTTTTTGATGCGTTAGTCTACGTAGCTGAAAAACAATAGCGACCTTTCTTATACCCTTGAAATACCCTATCAAATAGCGAAAAAAAGTAGAACAATAGCTCTTAAGATAAAGATGCAGTAACGACCAGACGAACGGACAGACGGACGGACAAACTGACGGACAGTGGTCACAATAGCGCATTTTTTTTATTTTTATGGAAATGGTAGGATGTGTTATGGAATTTTTCTTTTGTTTTAATAATGGCGGTACCAAATTGAGGCTCAAGTTTGGCGCGAGATTAGATTATGTTCCCAGAAAGTGCTATACAATGTTGCTTATTGAGGTAGAGTCTTGCAACTGGCATCACTTTCGCATTTTTCCGTTACGCTCTCTATATACCTCGACCCTAGGGGAAACAATTTGGATTTTGGGTGTACACCCCTCTGAATTGACATGAATTAATGTGGATTAATTTTAATTAACGTGAATCAATTTGAATTAAAGTGAATTAATTTGAATTAACGTGAATTAATTTGAATTAAGGTGAATTAGTTTGAATTAACGTTAATTAAATTGAATTAACGTGAATTAATTTGAATTAACGTGAATTCATTTGAATTAACGTGAATTAACTTCAATCCAATGACGAAATTGAAGATGATGAAGCACATCCACTAATAACCGACTTAGATGAAAATACAAAAGAAGTAAAACGTGCGCAGAAAGCGCAATTGTGGTTTAAAAGAGATGTGTTTAAAGATCTTATTAATGACGAAGAGGATGATGCTGATTTTTGGATCTGATGGTTAAAAGATTTAAAAAGGAAGAGGTAGCAGTTGTAGATGAAACTGATGAAGACCACACAAAGAAAAATATCAAGGTAGATACTGCATATGACAGTGATACTTCCGATAGTTTCAGTGACTTTGATGTCGAAAAAGAAATGGGGTCACGTGAGACGAAAAATGTGCATAATGGTACTTCACACTCGGGTAAATCCCTAACTTTTGTATTCATTAATAGTTATTCCACTGACCGTTAATACTTTGGGTAATGTCCAGGGGGCGTCTTGGGTAAAAAATGTAGGTACTTTAAAATTGTGACCAATGGCGTACGTCTCCCCTCAAGGGGGGCATACATATTTTTTAATGACAACCATTTATTTTTTATTACATATTCTTAAAGTGCACACGTTTATGGATATAGAAACGTAAAAAAATTATTATACACATTATTTTTACTACGTAGCCTGTTCGTTAGAAATTTTTAAACTTGCACTTGAAATAGGAATATAACATTTTCTATTTTTTGCTAAATGCTCGATTTTATTTTGAATTCAACACATTTATAATTTTCTCCCTATCTGTCATAATTTTTTACGTATGTCAATTTTTCTCCAAAAACTGGGATATGCAAAGGTCTATTCAAAAATTCATATCCTTTAAACAGTTCAAGGCAAGTGAGTGCTTTTTTTATAATCGAATTCTTAAAGTCTAAGGAATATTTTTGGTGGCACCATTTTGGAGTTGGAATTCTGGAAATTTTTGCAAAATCACAACAGTAATACACAGGAACGTGAATTAATTTGAATTAAAGCGAATTAATTTGAATTAACGTGAATTAATTTGAATTAAGGTGAATTAGTTTGAATTAACGTGAATTAATGTGAATTAACGTGAATTCATTTGAATGAAGGTGAAGTAGTTTGAATTAACGCGAATTAACTTGAATTAACGTTAATTAATTTGAATTAACGTGAATTAATTTGAATGAACGTGAATTAATGTGAATTAATTTGAATTTGAATTTTTGGTGTACACCAAAAATGGTACTTGTTTCCCCCTAGCCTCGATCGCTCACCTTTTCTCTCTGGCTTCTTTCTCTCTAGTGCTTTATCAGTTTTGATACAGTTTCTTATTTCTTTTCACTCTCCAGTACTATATTGGATTTCTCTATTACCTCTCCTATCTGAAAGGCCACCCGCAAGTATGGCATGTCCTGCGCCGGTGCATTCCCCAGAGTTTCTGCATTTATCATCTAACCTCTTTTTGAATTTATTTGAGCATATGCTGTTTTCGCCGTGGACTGTGAGCAACTGTGCCACACAGCAGTTGATTGTATTGTATTTTCTCAGTGCACCTGATATTAAGTTGCCTATGACTGCTTTGGTCCAGGACCTGTCGATTATTCCATTCTTGTCTCTTTCTTCTCCTACTTTAATCTTAATCCCTAACGGAGGGGCGCTGAGCCTTTGTAGAAACTGGGCGGTATGTTTTCCTTGTAATTTACCATTTAAGTCTTTGGGGGTTTGTTTGAGACCACACCACCAAATACCTCACTGTAATACGCCACTAACGGCTAACACACTTTTCTTCGCCTCGTGTGGTCCGCCATAGTTCCACGTAAGTCTACCCATTTGCTTTGCCGTTTTGCCAACCTTCTCCACGACGTTTGTCCAATGCTCTGTACTGGGTGACCCAATAAGACTGTTCCTCTGCCATATCTCGGGAACCGTTCGTCGTATGACTTTGGGGTAAAAAATTGTTGGTAAATCGGTTATGAAGAATCGCTGGAAAATATTTTCAAGTTCTAAAAATGACTACCAGAGGGCGTAATTGCCATCTTAAATTTTAAAATTGCATTTTCTTTAAATTTCGAATAATAAACTAACAATAAACATTCTTTTTTCACATTTTTCTGCTTTAACTTATTAACCGTTGGACCGATTGTAACAAATTTGATATCGTTGAAAATAGCATTCCTTGGGCAACAAGAATCAGCCAAAGTATAGTTAATTTAGTTGAATTCTTCTCCGGCAGGGGGCTAGTTTTGATACTATGATCCAAAATGCTAAAAAAATCACAAAAATCAATTGGAATGATATGAATTTTTCTTTATGAAAAAGTAGCCAAAAAACACCTAAAGAGGCCAGTGAAAACCGTTTTTCAAAATCTCGTTCCTAACCTCAAATATTGGGAAAAGACAATATAACTTGTTCAATGTTTCGTTTTTAAGATTTACTTTTGCACATACGAACTCCCCGTGTAATGCAACAGGCACCGTGCATCCCGACAGCACACGGCATGCTAGATTTAATAAATTTTCTAAATTTAAATTAACGAATTTCTCAAGTTTGAATGTGCGATCAGATAGATTTTAATGTCACATCTAAAATTATATTTGAGAAATTTTTCGTCAAATAAATGAGATATTGAGGTGACCCTCTTATCTCGAACGCACTGTATATAGTTTTATTTTAGCTGTCACAGCTGATATCTCGGTTACTCTTAGAGATATGAAAAATGCCACAGAAGAAAACAAAACAGAAAAATGCATGCTTACCTAGATTAGCCTCCAGTTGAACAATGGTCCTTAATACTACCTTGACAACGTAGGCCACCCTGACATATAAATACAACATAACAGGAACAGATGGTGTTCATCAGTACATCCTTAGCATATCCATCTTTTTCATTGCTCATTTCGTGATAGGTATAACGCTGAACAACCTTCCTTCTATAACAGTTTGTCATATCTTTAACATGTACATAACCGAAATATCCGCTGTGACATCTAAAATCAAACAGACTGTACCAGTGAAATTAAATTTGTGGTCAATATTAAAAATTACACGCAATTTATATAACAAGCTGCACGCAATACAGAAGAGTAAATGGAAAGTCTAGGTATAGAAAATTTACCCAAAAATCAATAGGCGTCCACAAACAAAGAAACTTCTGCAATTACTTTCGGAACGAAGTATGAATGTGTTTGCATTCATTCCAAACTTTTAAGAGAGCTGCCAATGTTTACCTTCGCACTTTAAGCCCGAGGATCCCATGCATGTAGCGAAATTTTGTGGTTATCTCTCAGCTAATATCAGTTTAATTAGTCCGATAACTAATCGATGTTCATAATAATTAATAACGCCTGCTCAAGAAAATGAAGCTCTCTCATTTGCCGATAGGTTCGCTAGATATTATAACGTATAGGAATCGATGAGATTAAACTGAGGGGCCTTTCCATAATTTACAGATTCAGATACACATGAATTCTGATTGTAATAATCCTATTAACTTGGTGCATACCGTATCTTTTAAAATATACGTTTAGTGGCACATTCGTTACTTTTATTATAGTGATGCAATTAAACTGTTATGATGTGCATTATTAACGAACATCTAGATCGTTTATAATTTTTTATTGCTGTCTGTCTATCCTCCGTCTGTCCGTGTGCACGATAACTTTGTGTAGAAACGTCCGATGGCTTTGAAAATAAATACCCATATGCTTCAGGATATAAGAAAGGTCGCTATTGTTTTTCGGCTACGTAGACCAACGGGCAAAAAAGTTACAAATTACAGCCCAAAAACTGTCCAAACCTCCAAAAAGGATTTCTTTTATCACACTTGTTACAAAGAACGTATGAATGTCCGCTTTTCTGTGTTAGTAAATATTCCTTCAACCTCAGGCAACTATGCAGATGCCAAAAAATATTGCGCATGCGCATTTCAACTTTTGTATTTGCGCAATCCCTATTTTTTTTTATTTTTTAAGATATTTAAATGAAATGTTGTATGGAGGCACCTCGTAAAACTAATGCGGAATCGAAAAAGTTGTTGTTTCCGTGGCCAATCGGTCCTGAGTACTGTCACTTATTCATGCGTTCGTAGTAGACCGAAAGTTCAGGTCTCAGTCGACGAAAAAGAAGTGCGTTACCTTCCACAACATCCGGATCCACTTACCCGTAAACTTGCAAAGTCAATAAAATCTGACCTAATAGATTGAGGTTCAGTCGGGAATCATGGCAATTAGCATTCAAATTAAAATCGGCGCTAAAAACTCCTATAAAGATTGCATTGCCTTATATTTGCTGTACTGTAAAGTCAAGGTGAGACGAACTTAAGGAGGTCCGTGCCTTGGAGAAGGTACATTCTGCTATGTGCAACGCAAACGGTCACCAAACCACCCAATCAAGTGTTCAATAAACACCTGATGTAATTCTGGGTACGAAATCAAAAAATTTAACATGAACACTCTTATCTAGATCACAAGTTGGGCTCGATTACAAAATTAGCAATTTACAGATGAATCAAATTTATTCAACATACATCAATAAGTTGAAGAAAAATAGGCGCTCAGGGTCATATAACACATACCACCCAACAAGCGATCGATTGAAACAATTAATAAAAGAAGAAATCTTGATCACCTTAAAGTGAAACTGAGGCACAAACACTTCTGGAACTTCGCTGTCTTTACTTTAATTGCAGTTGAGGTTTGCTCTTGATGATGGAAAAACCCCCTTTAATCCGTACTGAGAAAGGCTTCATATACACGATAAAGGCTTGAACGACAACAATCCGAATAACTCTTTCGTAAGCGCACTACACGCTGTCGCTCTACTCGACTTAAACAGTCGCTTTGACCGACTTATTAAATAAAACCACTTAGAGCACAACTGACTTTTATATGCTGCCTTTAATATCACCAGGACTCGAAGTTCTACCGCTGACTACGATGCACCAAAGGCCTCTACCACCAAGAAAGCGACGATTAACGGCCACTACCAAACAAGCAGCAATTGACGTCCACCACCCAAAAAGCAATGATTAACGTCCGTCTGTTCTATTAAAAAAATCCCTTTTCGCTCCACTTCCCATTGAATAAATTAAACACCTCTGTTCACTACTGCGAAAAAACGTTTGTGATAATACGTGCTTATCTTGAAACTAATATTAGCCTACGCAGTGAAAATGCTCTTATCGCAATGATCGTACACAGCACTTTTACAAAAAAATAAACTAAACCTTTTAACACGTAATCTCTTCACAATTAAATTAACAAAATACAAGCGAACATTTTGTTAACGCAAACTTAACGCATAATAATTTCCGAGTAAATGTATTTTAGTTAATTTCCCGTCCATCAAGCTTTACCCAGATTTAGCTTTCCTAAGAATTTTCTTGCATTCAACAAAGACCCTATCTTCCTTCTCAGAACCTTTTAATTTCATTGTGAATATTTCCGACTAACCCGTTTCTACGCTGTCTCCCACACACACAACTAACCACCTAGGGTTAGAATTTTTGGGTAGTACATGTCGTCGGCCCGTGTGGCGCAGTTCTGTGGTACTACTGGTAGAGCAGCCTTGGCTGAAACGCCCATTCAAAAATAAAGGCAAATAAATAAATAAAAAAAATAAATAAAGATCCTTGCTGAAGCAGTCTACGCAAAATTAAACTGTTAAAAGTTATATATTTTCTTTTATTTTAATTAAGAGAAAGTGGAACTAGGAATAGTGAATTGCCAGGTCAAGGGTGAATTTACAGTTCGCGCAAAACACATTTAAACAAAAATTATACATAATTAAATAAATAATTGTAAATAAAGTTAACATTGGCCTCAAATTCGAATAACGTGATCGTAATGGTGTTCATTCTGATTTAGCGACCAACATTTAGCCCTTAAAAATAAATGAAATTCAACATAATTATACAAGGTGACTAATCGTTATATTTTAGGTGGTGGTCCCAACTAAAACGTCCGCATCGCGTAGATTACACAATATTAGTCAGTGAATTTACCCTCTGGTCATCCACTGTAGTTATTTACATTGTGAGATGGTATTTAATTGATTTTATGGTCATCTGCAAGATTTTGAGTTAATTAATGAAACTGTATAACGGTTGTACCTCGTTATAAAGTTTTGAGGTTTCTTGGAAGGCGATTAGGAAAAATTTAAGGACAGGGACGCGTATACAGTGCCTATACAATGAAAGGAACAGATTCATTTGCTGTTCTAGTTTTTATGTTCACTTCTTCACTTGCGGTTTTGTTATAAATTAAGTAATTTATATAGACAGTGTCTAAATTGATTCCCTTCCTGTATATTGTGGCTGGGAACGGGAAAGCTTTCCGATGAACCGAAGATGTTGGATGGTGAAAGTGACCGGGCTACAGAATAAACGCTGGGTCCATTTTAGTGAAAGATGTCATGCAACTTTGAATATTTCTATAGTGTAGGCCCAAATAGGGCCCTAAAAATCGAGTTTCTTCACAACTTCATTTCTCCACCCTGTTGAGACGCGGCACCGTTTATTGAGAGAAGTACCCAATCGGTGTAGCAATATAAATTCTGGCAACATGAAGCAACCAGGTTGTATATGCCAGCCGCGGAACGGACGGATGAACGTGGAACAGACTCGAGCGCCATCAGAAGTTAAAGAAAACCATGATTCTGACCAAGGCCGGCGGCATGAATTAATTTGCGGTAGCTACAGGAAGTCAAATGTAGGAAGTAAAATAATACCCCTCTTATGATTACCGAAAGAAAGATGGCAAATGCTTACCCTTCAAGTTCACAGAACGGTGATAAAATCGTAATAGTAATGTAATAATTAACTCTTAGGATTCAACCCTCAACATGCTTAATTTTCGAATCAATTCATGACAACACGCAAACAAAAGAAAAAACAACACGCTGCAACTTGGACAATACGCTGCATTTTTCTTTGGTGACCACAAACTGTTATCCATTAATCGACGTGCCCGAGGATCTTTCCAGAACCGTAATGGTAGATACATTCGTTTCTTTTATTGCGAAGGCAATGATTTTGTCGGCTTACTGTTGCATTGTGCAAAATTATCACCTAATTAATGGAAAAGTGGTATGATAGTTTTTTCGGCTTACTTTAATAATTTCTTTTAAAGTTCTCGGTTAAATTATTCCAGTTCCTATTTTCAATTGATTTAAAAACGGCAGACTAACTGAAAGAATTGGCGTTATAATTCACATCTTTTAAATTTGACTGTATGATGTAATTTTCGCCTTCAAACAAAATTAGACTGGGATAAATTGCGGAATATTGAATTTTTGAAGGGTAAAATTCAATAACGCTCCGTTATGAACCCCAAAATACTACGAGTTGCGACTGTGATTTATGCATGTTAGCCGGATTTAGAAATGGTCGAAATTGCGTAATTTTAATCCATTTACCGTAAATTTATTCACATGGATTCGAATGTCCTTGTAGGTACAGCCACTAATATAAAATGCATAGCCTATTTAAGTGCGTCACGGTGTTGGTAGAACATAAATTAAGGTTTACGGTACGAACTTGAACAAAAATCCTTACAAAAATGTATTCCATTACAAGGCGCTTTTATAGTTTACAGGATTACGTTCTTTTATGAGCAGTAACTTTAAGTTGACTACTATTTCCATTGCTTACATGAATTACGTTTGAGAAGCGAGTCGCATTACCTCAGATACCCTCGGCCATCTTTCAATAAGCTGAATATAGATTAGGTACGTGTGAAAGAATAAAAACTGGGTGCTAACTATACGACACCAAGTCGCTATCCCTTATCCAATAGTTTCTCTTTGGTTTGCTTTTCGGTACGGTTACATAACATCTAAACACTTTTTCCTGTTTATTTTATAGCAGAAAAGAAACAACCGGTTATTACTCAAAATTCCGTAGGCCATTCAAGCGTGTCTCGTTTATCCTTAACTTTCGCCCCTTAACACTCTTAGTTCAAGAATTTAGGGTTATATGTTGTAGACATAAATTTTAGTAAGTCGTAAAGAGTATCGTTATAGTTTATATCACACCTAACGACATTATTTATATGCCTGAGTTTGAACCAATTCCTTGGGCATCGAAATACATCACTAACTCGATTGGAAATGATACAGAACAAACGTATCAGCAAATTACTAACCCTAACCTTGAAAAAGTACCGTGTGCTTAACGTATTCGGCACATAGGTTGCAACCCCCACCAAGATGTAGAAACAAAGCGAAATATCGTATAATTAGGGGTTGTAAGTTTCGCAAATTATTTTGATCAGACAGCCCACCCAATTTTTTTTTCTGTTGGTAACCTCCATCTTGTGTGGGAGTCTTTTTTTAAATCGAGGTTTGGGAAACAGTTTACAGTTCAGCCATTGCCCTTAGTACCACCTCGGGTACTCCGTCTGAGCCCGGGGTTTTCTTATTGCCCAATTTGCCCTTTTCTCCACAGTGACTTCTGGGACGCCTCATCTTCTCCATTCCTTGCAACTTTTCGTGTTACGGGAACAGCTTCCTTATAATCTGCTGTATCCTTATATCCTTTCGTTACTTTTCTTTACGATTTGGTAGGCTTTGTCCCAAATGGCAACGTCAACCTCTTTGCAGAGTTAACACTGACACAATTTTTTACCTTTATTGATCATCTCTCTCAGAATCTTCCTTTCCTGTTTAAATTTTTTCCATACTTCCTGAACATTTCTCTCACATAAACTTCTCCTAGTTTCTTCTGCTATTTTCTCTATTGGTACGCTTGCTATCAATTCTCTTCGCAGCCCCTTATCATCCTTGCAGAGTTAAATCTTGGATTCGGTTGACGATATCTCTCTTTTTTGTGCTTATGTGCCCCGTTAGCTCCCGGATTATATCTTACATAAGGCATTTGTGGCCACTTAGTGACTGCTTTCACCCCCCCCCCCCCCCTTCCTCCCTTGGCGCATTCTATGGTGTAAGCTTGAAGTTGCCAGTGTAATATCGATTATATTGATGTAATTTCCTCTACTATTATTCACATTAACTTGCGTGTCTCTCTTGCCCACAGTAGTGCACTACCCCCTTTCTTGTTTGGTACTACGACTGAGCGAGGTTTCTAATTATTACACGTCGAGTTCGGTCTATGTCCCACGTCCGATCCCTCTTCAACACAATGCCCAGCTTGAAGGGTTTGTGGATTCCGGAACACCTCTCTACACTCTACCGCCATAATGCCTACTTCTCAGTATTTGTGGCATTTGTACAGATTTTTTAGTGCACTTTTGCGCACTTGATGTCTGTCTGTATGTCTGTCTGGGTCACAAAAGCTCCTGAACTACACTACTTACGGACGATTGGTGTCATTCGATCAGAAAAATTATTTCATATTTGTACTAAGGGCTATTAAGATCGAAAAATCAATTCAAAGTGCACTCTTCGCCTCTTGCTCACAAGTGGCTTACAGAATTTTTTCCTACTTCATTCCGCCTTCCCTTCCCCGTTCTCTATTTTGATCATGATGTCGCTATTTTTTTTTAAGTTATACCTACCCTTGTACTTTTACCTCTGTGCCTTCCATGTTTACTTACCGCGCCCTCTTGAGGACCTTTTTGTATGTTACTTGCCTAGGATGTCTTCTTGCTGTCCTTTTCTCCTGCGGACTCTGTTAACTCCACCTCCACTTCCCAGTCTCCCAACAGGTATATTGCCACTTTTTGCAGCAAATCTTTATCTTTCTCGTCGCTCCTTGCTATGAGTATTTTCCGTCTCCCCATCCTCAATCTCTTCCACCTTTCCCTCTCCCCCAGCCATATTACCGGTCATAATACTCTTTTTTGATTCATTTACTAAGTATTCTAGTTTTTAGCGCATTTTTGGAAAAAGATACTCTATTATATTCGTTATGCCTGGCTGACTGGCCATTTCTCAGCAATTACGATAGCTAGAGACTTCAAATTTTCACTAAAAGGTTTCTGCTATAGGTAGTGTAGATCGTAGATGTGCTATTTTGAGTTAGATTACTTGTGAGATCGATAATTTAAGAAACTAATTTCGATATGGTTTTCGGACGTGCTATAATTTTACCGTTAGATACCGCTACCAGTATAACAACTTAATTATTAGCGCATTTTTGCAAAAAATACGCTATTATATTCGTTATGGCTGGCTGGCTGGCTGTGCGGCTGAGATCTCAACAATTACAATTCTTAGAGACTTAAAATTTTTACTAAAAGCTTTCTGTTATAGTGTAGATATGCAGGCTCTAGTCTATTTTGAGTTAGATTACTCGTGAGATCGATAATGCTCATGCTTTTTTTTAATTTAATAAACAATTAAACATACTCTCTCTTACCCCTCGTTTCCGTACTTTCCAATGATTTAAGATCCGCTACTCTCCCCGCTATCTATCCATTCGACCTTCTATTCTAACATCGTCCCCTACGTAGAAAGCTATTTAATCTTGCTTAAGATGGACTGGAGCCATTTTCTCTCTACTATCTCGAGGAGCTCTATGCCTTTTTCATATTTTCTGCCACCTTCAGGCCCGCTAGCCATTACGTCTTTTCTAGCTTCCAGTGTCCCTCCTTCTTCTGCAGTACTTCTAGTTCCACCAGGCCCTCCTCGCTCTCGCGGCGTACCTGCACCTTCACTTTGGCGTAGACTTCGGATCCAAGACGGGTTTCTTTTTCTATATGCTATTATCACGTCTATCTTTTCTCCGAGTTCCCCTATCTCTTTTGGAGTCTCAGTTTTTTCTTCTCCGTCGGCTAAAGTAGGACTGAGGCGATCGAGGGTCTTCTCTCTCTTTCTTGTACCTTGGTTCCTATTTCTATGTTGGTACCTATTTGCTCCTAGGTTGCCGCTTGGCTCACTTCCACTTCATTAGGTCAGGAAGACCGCGTCCTAAACCAATGAAGTTATTGGGGTCGTCTGCATCCCTATCTCTATCTCCTTGACTTATGAGTACTCCGCCCCGTATCATTAGGTCAAAATCACCTCAGTGTCAACTCTCAAAATTTTAATCTTTAAAGGTCTGCGTGTCGTAGAAGGCGACGAAACAACGGCCGGTCAGTCACAACCCCGGCTCTGATTTAGGATGGAAATTATACCAATTTTGACTTTTTTGCAGATTTGTGACAATTTTAAGATTGGGCTGGTGAATAAGTTTTTGTATAATGTACGTACTTTTGCTCCCGTACATATAACGTACGGAAAAGTACATACTTAGTATGTACAAAGTGGTGCAAAGATAATTTACCATGTTTTAGAGTCCCATGCTCAGACCGCGCCGTTACACAGTAATCAGTGCAACAATAGGTTGGTTTCTGTCTCCGAATCATGTCCAGCACTTCTTTCCTGGGTGCCTACGGGAGGTGGAGTCCCCTTTTCATTCCAGTTTCAGAAGTGGACCCTTTCCACGACATTGTATGCCATTTTCCTCCTGCATAGAACGTACGCCTCGTTAATAACTAGAGTAGTGTAGTCACGAGTTTAATTCTATTTAGTATGGGTTAGGGAAGGTTTTTTTCAAGTTAAGTTTGGATACTAAATGCCTTTTTATGCAAAAACTATAGGGTAGCATTGCCTTTGTTAGTTTCTTTGATTATTGACACGACAGAGTAAAATTTCATATTATGGCGGTTGGGAAGCGTGGGTTACGCGACGGGAAAAACGGGTCGTCAACTTTGCGTTGGGGCCGTTTCGGTTTTTAAGCCTGGCAATGGGTTTATACCCATTATTTATATAAGAATAGGGGCTTGCAGTCGGTAGAAAAAGTACACGGGTTCCCTTAGCGAGTCCTTTGCAAATTCCCCCGAATGAACTCCCTTCATTTCTTATTTAATTAATGAACGCCCACAACGTGGCGAATTGTTAACGCATACGGACATATTTAATGGTTAATGCGCTGCTTGGATCCCGCCCCATGAATCAAATGCGAGGGTGATCCACGTATTTCTGAAACATGTTAACCTAGCAAATCATACGATGCTGATGCTTGTGCAGTAGTTTGCAGGCGATAAAGATATCACTTTGACTCATGTTACTGAGACATCTCGTCTCCAGACATCCGAAAGCTACTAAGAAAACAAAGCTCTACAGAAGTAAAAAGTGGTTACACCTTCCAGATTGCCTATGCCTAAACGTTCCACACCCGAAAGCTCAATACTTCACAACAAGCCTTCGAAAAAAAATTAATTAGGAAAATTCGTATGCACTGCACTACTATTGTACATAATGCCCTAGCTTTGACTATACTTCCCAGAAAATCTTTAAATAGTAGGATTTTTATTTTATTAATTTAATAATCTACTGTCTTCTGTTGAATGTATTTTAGACGATGGACATTCAACTCGGTTGTGTACAACTCCTTTTTAAAGTAGATCAAAGCACTGCAGTTAATTTAGTGTCGGAAATGGAATATGAAAAACAAAAAAAAAACAGATGGGCGACATTAAATGACGAGAATTAATTACGGAGCGCAGTGGGCCAAAACAAGGTACAAAACGACACCACCGCAGCTCTGAACAAAGGTGACATCGAAATTGAAATTTCCTTCATGCATTAGCTAATTGACTGGTTTACTGTCGGTAGTTGCTTTTGTTCGAACTGTAAAATTGCTGCTTTTTCAACAATCGCTAACTTGATTTGTGAGCTGTCTTCTCAATACATTCTAAAATGTAGCTGCTGTTTGAAATAGTGAAATGCTGTTTTTGAGCGTTGGCTTATTCTCTTTACTACATTTTCAAATTGAAAAGTGTCTTACAAACGAGTGCCAAGAAATGCCCAATCATCTCTTTTTGATCTTATTGGAAAAGCAACAACCTTGATTCTTATGGCGTCATTCACCTTAATGTAATTGTCGTCGTATTACCGTTTCGCGATCATACTAAAACAGTGCATTTTGATTTCATGTCACTTATAATAAGGTAGCCTTCTAAATGTGGAAAAATATCGGAAATTGATTTTCAAATTGACGACACAGGGACAAACAATTACTTTTGCTATAATTTTGTTTAATAATGTAGTTGATTAGAAGTTAAGATTTGAGAATTATTTGGCAGATGTTTGATAAGGGTACTTTATCAAAGTAAAATTTCATTGATTTAGATAAACGATGTCACCTGTGCAAAGATATAGATAAGGAAATGCGATGTAAATAAGAGCTCGCATTTGGTCAGCCCTTACCGAAGATGAAAAATTGTGACGGTCTGGCGCGCCGATTTAATGGGGCGGCCGCGGTGCATTTGACTTAGCGTACGTAACAGTACGTTACAATTAAATTCAAGTACGCATTTTTCCGGTAGTCAACCTGTGTTTCGCAGTCTTGTTTCTCAATTAACTTATTAAGAAGGCATACAGGTAATAGTAGGGGAACTAAACTGGGAAACGGAAGTGGATAACCTGTGACGAAGAAACAGAGAGAAATTAGGGAGGTGGCCGAAAGAGAAAGAAGAAAAGGCAAAAAATCAAGATGGAGATATAGGAAACTAAGACAGATAGACTAAAGAAGAAAAAGTACTTAGTAAAAACATAGGGAAAGAATACATTTGGAAGAACCAATTCGCAGAGGGCGATAGTAGAAAGAGAAAAGCGAAAGAAGATATCTAATACGAGTAAAAAGGGATAAAGAAATTGAAGGAAGAAATAAACGGAAGGAGTACAGGAAAGACAAGTGGAAGTGGAAGGGAAGAAAATAAGAGTGATAACTATTTATAACAGAAAGAATGTAAATATGGTAGGAAAGGGGGGAGGAGGGGCTAACAATAGGGAGAGATTTTATTGCCATAACAGGGAATAAAGGAGAATGGGTATAAATGGGAACACAAGAAATAAAATCAAAAGATAAGGAGGGTCATAAAGAGGGGCAAGTGTTATTGGAATTATCAGAAAAAGAGGATGACGAATTCTAAACGGAAATATGGAGGGAGATAGAGACGGTCCATTCACATACATGGGAGGAAGAGGGAGATCGGTAATTGATTATACTTTACTACATCAAAAAATAATACCGGAAGAAATAAAAGAATTGAAGAAAGGAACAAGGATAGAATCGAGTCACCAACCGATAGAAATGAGCCTAAATATGAAGATAAGAAGGTCAAGAAAGGAAAAGATGCAAAATAGAAGAGGAGTGGAATAGTATTGGGAGTATTAAAAAAGCAATGACGTGAAAGTAAATAATTGAAGGCGAGAGAAAAAGAAAGGAGTAGCGGGACAGAAAGTGTACAGATGGAGGAAGGAAATAAGAGGAGAAATAGAGAAGAAAGAGGTGAGAGAACAGAAAAGTACAAAGGAAAATGTAAAGAAAAACAAGTGGGAGGAAATGGAAAAAAACATTTTATCAAGGCACTACACGGAAAGCAGGAGAAAGAGGCTATGGAAGAGGCCCGAAAAGAGCAGATTGAAAGAAATGAGATTACAAGAGAGGAGATCTAGCAGCAATTAGAAGCACGGAAGAGAGAGAAAGCGGCAGGGAGAAACGAAATAGGAAATTAAATTTTCGCCAGTGATAAGGTCATGGACATGACGGGGAATCTAGTAAATAGGATGTGGAAAGGAGGGAAGATGCTGTTGTAGGAAACACAAATAGGTTCTTGAAAAGGGAGGGGAACGATCGACGAATTTAATTCGCCGCTGCCATCCCACGAATTTTTTTGCGCGGCCGACCTGCACTCTCATACGATCGGTACTCGTTTCCCCCCTTTTTCCTGTAACTTCGCTTTTAGTGCTACCGAGTAGAAAAACGGATACAGTCCAATGTAATGGGACGGATCGTCTCCACCCCCACGGCTTGCATATCTCTTGCGGCGCATTTCAACCAAACACGAACTTCTGTTTTTATTTAATGTGTTGCCCACCAGAAAAACCGATCCGGACCCGACGCAATTCTTGCGACTAGCTTGGATTAGCGCAGAGCTCATGCATTTTTAAACGCCCATAGTATGTTGTTATCATTAATTCTACTTACAGTCACTATTCGTATGAAGCGGGACATACAATTTTACAGATTTATAAAATTTGACCTAGCGAGCTCCCGTTACAGGTTGGTTTACAGTTTGGTCCAATTATTATTATTAATTTGGAGTTTTAAAATAATAGATAATGTCATGCTTAGAACGATTAGGTGGTAGTCGTAGGAAAGACCAAGATAAAATACATGCGTCACCCTGTATTTAGTGAACTTACTATTTGCTTCGCTGCTTTAAACAAACAGTAGACAAACGTAGAGGACCGTTGACAGGCCGGTCAAATAAAACTTGACATGCCTCTAATGTAGTTATCCAGCTTGAAAGTTCGCATTGTGCGACGAGAATAAAGTCGGACATGCAGTCAAGGTACATATATTTTCTAAGGAAGGTGACGACAGGGTTGATAATCTGTTTTTTTAGTTTTCAATTTAACATAACGACTCATTCAAAGAATCGCGTAGGATTGCAAAGAAATGGGACGCACGCTGACTAGTCATTTAAAAGGGTTCAAAAATAAACGCAGGAATGTTGATGCTGTTTTGAATGGTGGAGTAAATCCGTGTAATTCATCTTATATTCCTGACATGTCCCTACATTGGTTTTGGCATGACATTCCCATCAAGAATCACAAGAAGTTTTTAGTATATTCGCGATGTGATTTATCATTACGAAGACACGATACGTAAGGGCGGGCGAGGGGTTGAAATTTGTTCTTTAATCATAGAGCGCTGTGCTCTGTTAGATATACATGAATCTTTTATTAATATAGTGGTCTCTGCTTTTATTAAAAGGGGCACCGTTGAAATTTCAGAGAGAATGCTCCAGAAGTGGGAAAGTTGGTTCTGAACATGCAAATGCAACAGTAATGAAATTTATGTGACGTGAATTCAGAATTTCACTTATCCGTTTTTGAGCAACGTGAATACACATTGCGTTATGAGAGGGTCGAGATGGACATTTCTTAGATTAACACAGTCAGATTGAGTCGGCTCAAGTTTGAAGCAAACTAAATTATCTCCAACAAACCAAAACAATGAATCTTAACCAAAAAATCTTTCTTTAATCCTAACAAATTTTATATATCGAGTTGTCAACCTCGTAAATAACTGCTTAAAAGTAAAAGCAGTAGGGTGTCTGGTAAGTAAATCAAACAAAATAATTGACGCCTACTGTTGCAATAAGCGCTTACAGCCGAACCGGTGCTTATCTGTAACATTAATCACATACAAATTTATTGTACAAATCCATGATATCCATTACTTATAAAAACTCGGAACCGTAAATGAATTACCGGGTTATACAAATGCTTCGAGTAAGCTAATATTTACGGTTTATGCAGAGTAATTATTTGATTAAGAAATAAGTGTTTCAAAATAGAAAGAAGGAATTATATTGTAAAGTTAAATCGTAACATTAGTATTCCTTTACTTCTGTTTACAAGGCGCGTCGCATCGGTGCATTTCGCAACGGTGCAATAAGCTCCATTTTATTGAATGCTATTTTACTAACCCTAAGGGCTGTTGTTCAGCATTTGGTTTGAGTTGGTAATGTAATCAAGACTTCCGCATGTTATGATGAAAGTAAGGCACTTGACATGGTAATATTAGTTACTCAGTGACTCTTAAGTCACTGTCCATTATTTCGGAATTTTTGGAATCGCGTAATTATTCTCCTTATGGTTGTGGTGGTGTTACCTGTCCTATTCCGGGTCTGTCATAACTGCTTACCCTAACTGGGGAATAAATTGCAAGCAGCGCCATCTAACTTTCATGTCAAAATGATAGACGTGTAGCGTTCTGGCATAATACACAGATACAAGATACGGCAACAACATTCACAAGAGAGACACAAAACCAAACATCTGAAATTCCACAACTAGTCAAATGCAGTTAAACAAACAAATAAAAACAGATACAAGTGCCATAATGGCAAACGCTCACTATAACCACGCACAAGTACCTGTCCAGCGAGCCCAATTAGGTACAGGATACAGGTACTAACAAGACCTTTAAAAGAATTAATTATAGATTTTCTAGCTCAGGTCCAGCCTCCGCCACGAGGAAAATATTAATATTGACGTAAATTTGATTAATTTAAGAACTTAAGTAGCCTTAACAATTCCAAAGAAGTAATTAACAATTTGGTAATTAACACCTGATGTAATTCTGGGTATAAAATAGACAAATTCAACATGAAAACTCTTCTCTAGGTTATAACTCGATTAAACACACAACTAATCATTTACAGATGAAACAAATTTATTTGAGAATCAAATAAGCTGAAAGAAAAACAGGCACTCAGGGTCAAATAAAAACAAATACTACGAAACAAACGATCAATAGAACAAATTAATTAAAAGAAATTACCTTAAAGTGTTAGTAATCCAAAATATCCGGCTGAACCTGCGATTTTCAACAAGCAGACGCACTAACACAAAACACCAGGATGTATTGCTTCTAAACTTCAATTATAGCACTCGAATTTCGATATAGACGACGCATGCAAGACATGATTGATGTTGAAAAAAATTCCTGATAATGGGTGCTTATGAAGACCTTGTAGAAAGGCTTCCTATTTCGTTCGAAAGAACAAAACACTTCGACTAAACCACTTCTTCAATAAACACTTACTTTAAACGACGTATTAAATAAATCTCTAATTGAGTAGGCAAATACGGTAGCGTTTCAGCGTTTACCATACCAAAAAAACGTTAACCAACGATTAACGTCTAACACAAAAGAAACCACGTCTATAGCAAATTAATGCATCGTTGAACCATAAATCGCCCTTGTGTTTTCTTATCTTGAAACTAATTAGCTTACGCCGCAATAACAAAACTTCTTATCTAAGACTAAATTTTTACAAATCCCACCCAATGGTTTTCAGATGTTTAAATCCGGTCTTTTAATACATAATAGAATTGAACAAGTAAATAAAATACAAAGTGATTATTTAACCAAAATTAACAACTAATAATTCTGATACAAAACAAAATTGAGCTAAAATTCGAATTACATGATGGGAATTGCGCTTAAGCCCAATTTAAAACCAACTTTTAACGTTAAAAATAATCGAAATACAAAGCACATACAGTATGTCCCATCGTTATTGCAGGTGCCGAAATCAAGTAAAACGTCCGCGGGGCGTAGTTTGCACATGATTGTACAAAAACACATCAAACACACCTATGGTTCAATTTAGAGAAACGTTGTTTTGAATTTTTAAAACAAAGATTAAGTTTAGCTGTTCAGCAGGGAAATGCGGCTTGTATTTTAGGCACTTTACCGCAACAGACAGCATTTAATGAAATTTTTTATATTTTTTTTGCAAATTTTTTTTTAAACAATTTTATTTGTAATATTTTAATGTTGTAACCTTTTCATAAATACATATTTGCCTTTGTGTATTTAGAGAAAGCAATTTGTAAAACGATAAATTGCATGTACCTAAAGAACATCAAAATGTGCATGAATCTGTTCGGGGGTTGTCTACCATCAATTTGACACGAAAAGAGCAGGTGATTCTGCCCCACCTGTCAGACACCCGTAAGAGATCATCATATTCTCTTGGACCGTCATGCCCTTTATCACCCAAAGGCAGAACAACGGGCTGGGATTATCACTTGCTGAAGTTCTAGGAAACACTTCAGACAATGGAGTTAAATTTGCAATGATTTATTCTCAAAGATCTAACCTTTAATCTTTACATGAATGACAATAACTGGTTCCTTATAGGCCACGATCCTTGAGTTTCCATTTGACATGGGTTTCGTACACCATCCTCCTTACAGTAACAATGAACTCTGAACGCTACACTTAGACAATGGAAATGGAAATCTCTGTCTTTTTTTGTTGAAGCAGTTGTTTTTCTGGTAGATCCTTGTATTTTAAAAGTTACAGATAAACCACACTTTAATTAATGTAATTATAAATTCAAATTACTTGCAATAAGAACGGCTTTATAAACGCAAATCTTTTTCAACTGTTAATTCAGGCACTGGTCACAACGATCCCAATATTTTTTCACTTACCCCCAAGAGTAAAAAAAACTAGCCTGTCTTTTTGACTATCCAGATTAGAATTCCGCTTACTGACTTTTTGATGACGTCGGCATTGCCTTCAGAGCTGCGTAATTTTTCATCAGCTTATTTTTCCTGTAATCGAACCCTAACGGAAGAAACTTGCCCTTCTGCGACTTGATTTGATTACAAAACAAAGTCCTATTGTATTTAAATATATGAAATAAAGACGCACATCTGCACCGCGGTTAACAAATGTATTCTTTAAATTTCCACCAAGAACGCTATTTACCTGGAAAGTAATTTAGAACGCCTAAATTTTAAACATTTGATACGCAATTTTTTTTCCTCCTAATTTGCTCAGATGGATTTAATTAGGTAACAGTAAATACATTTTTTTATATTAATTATGAGATTTATAGTGTTATTGAAACAAAATATAATATCATGTCTGTTGTTTGAACTACAAACACATAACTGTAATTTTTAGAGATTTACTTGTTTTTTATTAATATTTTCGCATAATTACATCAACAGGAGGTGATCATGGGGCTATATATAATTTTACTTATAATAGTATACGTTATTCCGTAAAATTTACAATGTGAAATTCAGAAGTGTTTTCCAAAATAATAAAAGACTTTAATTTTAAATAACGTATTCAAGTTTATTTTACAGTTTAAACAATGAAATCCAATATACAAACATGTAACACCTGAATCGTGTTTCAGAAAATTCGGAGAATGAAGCGGTTTCAACAAAAAAAATTTGCGGGAGAAGCCTCAAATTTTGCAAAATTTCACATAATTTCGCCGAAATGTGAGGTTATGTTACTCCATATTTCATGATTAGGTACTTTTAAGTTGGTAAGAGTGTGCGTAACATTCCAACTTCAATTTCTTAATAGGATATGTTATTTTTCCACGATAGTACTGTAGAATTATTTCCCAAATCTGTTTTTTTGCCTCCCTAAATATTTTCCGCAATGGGCCCGGGCCCGCATGACCCCATGGTAAATCCGGCCCTGGGGATGGGTATATAAACAAATTACAAATTTTATTTGTTTATTTATTTGTTTAACCAAACACCATACAGAATAAAAATTCCAATTACATTTTAAGCAGAAGAAAGGGGAGGTTTACTTCCAAATTGATTAAAAATATAAGTTGCTAAGGTGAATAACAATAACAATTTATCTAACCAAAAAGGATATATTTAATCTAAGATGCGTCTTTATTCCCAATTACGAATGAATGTAAACATAAACCACGTATAAGAATCTCACGGGAAACTTCAATACAGAATAAAAATTTCGATTTCTTGCACAAATGTGGCAGGTATTGGCAACGGACGCTAAAATCTAATCAGCTTCCCGCCTGAGTTATAGAATCACCTCGGTGAAGGAATTCCAAAACCAGATAAGCCGTTTTCAAGTTATGGACCTTTTGGGATTTGTATCACTCTGCATCGTAAATAAATAAAATATACTTTTTTTTTGCTGCCCCACAATGTAATTAGCTCCCTCCTCGCTTCTACACTACCTTGCCCATGTACTACAGAAATGTTTGCGACAAGAGTCGTACAAAAGGAAACTAAATTAGCTTTGACAAAAAGGTAAAATCTAAAATTCTAGGGAATTATTAAGGTACGTAGGTCGTTATAGACGGCTACAATAATTTTATTTATAACCCTGCCCCTTTAGTAACAAATTAAATTGGTTTTCCGCTTGAGAAATTACCTCAGGTAGGAGAAAAGCGCATACTTCCACATTTTGCCCATTTCATACACATCTCAGACTTTATATAACTGTTTAGCAGCATATCTTTGTGATCCTTGAGGATTTTATCGAAATTGGCTTATCTACAAAAGCCATAGAAATCCGCACTCCATTATTATCACGATGAAAAACTAGACAACGTTCGCAACACTTTTGTGCTGGCAATTTTATAATAATTAAGAAATTCGAGCGAAAAGAGTTGTGACGCTAATTAAATTTTAAACTTTAATGGTTGGAAGGATATACTGGAAAACTTTCTAGGCTGTCTATCGCTCGGTAATTACGTTGGTTTTATAAAAATTAAATAGTATGGAAGCATGTTAAATTTGTTCCCTTACAAGTTACGAAGCACTGCAAAAGCACATTGATACAAAACTGGTACGCTTGTATAAAAAAAGGAATCAAGCCTGCTGTAAAATGTGCACCCCGCTGCGTTATTTAGGAGAAAATTGTTTTTTAATCAAAGAAACGCTTTCGATGCCTATAACTTCTATGTTAAATTCAAAGGTAAAAGCAGAGTTTTCACCTCTAAAGAAAACAAAGCAAGTAATTCTTTTATTCCCTTGAAGTCTGTTAAGAACTTTAGTCTCAGAACCTTTGACATTAGACATTTAAAAGTATTCTGTAGGGATGCCGTTACTATTGCCAGTTTCCTTCTGTCAGTAAATAAACCCGGAAGACCCACAAGATTTGAACGCAGTAAAGGTTTTTTACGGCAGTTTTATGTTCGCAACAAATTTGTTACGAAAGTAGATTATTTTTAACAATTAAACACTGTTTCGCGTTCGGTTTTGCCAATCTTTGTCTGCTTTAAACGATATCCGCAAGTCGTGTCTATCTATTGCCATAACACGGAGTAAATGGACAATTTTTTAACTATTTGGCAAGGAGTTGGCTGCCAAGACCGCCGTATGGTTACAGAGATAGTCATTTTATTACAATTGCGATTCGTTATTTATACTTATGGGAATCAAGGGGAGGTTTCAGAGCGTAGAAAAAAATCAGATATGGAAGAGTAATCTAAACGTCAGTTGCAATTCATTAAATTAAAGGGAGGAAAATAAGTGTGTTTACTATCCTGAGGAATGGAAAAGTACCTGAAAAGAGTATAACACCAGCTGAAATCTGCATCCCTTAAATAGGAATCTAATAGTAAATTAGGAGAAATGAAAGTAATCGGTAGGTCCGGTCCGTCCCATTGTGAACTATAACCTGGCAAAGTTACGGGCTACAGTCGGACAGGCGTTAATAGGGGATAATACAATTTTGATGGATTTTACGTGCCCACAATTAAATGAGGATGATAGAGAATGATAAGATGCGAGTTCGTGTGAAGCGCTTAATTGGCAATATCAAACGGTCGTGGATTTTGGTATACAGGATTCGTGGCACTGAACAAATCCGACTCTTTGATGATTATAGATGGTTGCGTTCACTAATTATGGTGCTAAAATTTAATAAACCAAGGTAAGGATTACTCTAGAAAGAATAGCGAGGGGGCATTCGGTTTTGAACCACGAGAAAGTCATGTAAGGAATAAATTCTTTCGGTCAGTTTAAGCGTTATTTTTTACCCAAAGTTCACTGTCGATAATGAAGATAACAGATTAATTACAGGGCGGTATAATGTAAGCCAAGAAGGCGTTTCGTTAACCAAATTACTTAATGTCATCTAAACCGCTCAAGAAAAATTGTACGTATAAAACTAAAAACCGGTAGAAAACGTGCTCGACAATTCATTGGCGGCCAACCAAACCTGTCGTAGGATTGTTGTGAAAGTTAAAGGGAAATAAACTTATTTCATTAAAACCAGCATGTGTTAAATTGCACCTCTAGAACTATCTAAAAATTGGAAGCGCACGTTCCGGTAAATTAATAAAGACTTAGAGTGACAGTCGCGACTAATTTAAAATGTTTCCCGTTGGAAAGTTAATTTAAATCGCTTGCAGTTTGAGTTTGAAATCAGTTAGTAACATTTCGTATTGTGAAAACCAAAGCTACGGAAGACAGTAAACATAGACTATTCAATCCCCGATAAATTACACCAGGAGCCCCTATCTCCAAAAGAATTCTGAGAACATCATTGTCAGTCCAGGTTCCGTGATCCATCATCCACTTCGAAGGTACCATCTCTATGAGAAGATACTGTAGGAAAACCATGGTTTCCAGAGAACGCTCTACGTAAGGTACTGTAACTTTACTTGATTTGTTCTCTTTAAGAGATCACGTAAAAAGTATTTTATGAAAGTAGTAGCAAAAAAGTTCTTAAAGGTATCGATTTGTGCAACTTGACCGCACTGTATTCAATAAACAAATTATTACGTGTGAACTCATTTAGTAGAAGTTTGGTTTTACAATTTGGTTTTCATAAAACAACAAAAGTCATGGCTATTGCTACTAAATAACAGAAATGTTGAAATTTATTTTTAAATTTGCGGGTATACCAAAAGCTCAATAAAAAACATAAAAACAGTTTTGTATGTACCTTTTAATTCTGAACAACTTTAAACTCTACAGTTTTTTCTGTAAAATGTACAGGAGGGCAGGATATTGCATAAAACCATTGAATAAAAACACTATTATTCAATGATAAAACTAATTTCCCATGTTAAATCCCTATGTTCCTACTTACCGTGTACCACCCGGTATAGCTGTAAGTTTGGGTAAGGTATGGAGTAGGTAGGTTGAGAGGATTTCATTTATCGATTTGGGTCATACGTTAGGTAGGAGTGGAGTGGAGTGTTGATTGCTAAGCGGAACTTGCAGGAACTAATTCGGTTTCGGTATCGCTTTCCGGTGCGTCATTAATAGATTACATTGTGGAAGCGGAGGTACAATACGAAATATTCGCGAAAAAAATTATTAATATATTTATTTATTGGTTATTTTTCAGTAGGCGAGTTTAAGCCAAGGGCTGCTCTACCAAGCCAACGCACTATACACTTACAAATATCCAAGCACGAACCCGGATTCGAACCAAGGACCCTTAGTACCGCAGTCGAGCTTCACCTGCGCCACAGGGGCCGGCGCGGGAATTCACCCAATTCCGATATTTTTGGTAACAAAAAGGAAATGTAGATAAATGACGGCATAAACTTAAACTTCCGCAATAAACAACTTTGTGTGCAATTAATAAAAAAATTCTAAAATAGAGGGTGTTCCACTTGTCCAAAGTTGCACTGTAGGCCAGTCATTGGGGATTTTTACCTGGAAATAAGTCCGGAAGTGTTGAAACCTTGTAGGTTTATAGGTTTTGGGATCTAGAACTAAAATTCACAAAATGCACAATCCGAGACATGCCGTCGGCGCCGCCATCTTGCCAAGATGGCGCCCGAAAACGGTTTTTTGCAAATATCTCCAAAACTGCGTTTTTCGAAAAAGTATGTAGAGCGCAAAATGAAAGAGAAGGAAGTTTCCTATAAAATATGTTCCTAGTAAATATTTATCGCGGAATAATGGCATATCTTTTATTCAATTTATCGATTAATTCATTAATTAATAGATGTTAATAATTTATGATCAATTAACCACCAAAGAGGTAAAGTACACGGCGCATTTTTTTAACGTGGTTTCCCCTGTAGGCCTAATCCACTTGGGTGCTAAAATTATTTTTGGCAAAGGCCAGACGGATCTTATTTCCATATCTTCAACGGGGAAAATGGTTACCTCAGCTTCAGAATCGATGTCGATTTCCTTCAACTCTTCGGACTCTCCTTCTGCAGACTGCAGTCGATAAAGAATCATCAAGCAGCGAATGGGGGTCTTCTTCATCGAATTGGTCCAGTGTCACTTGACTGATATTTTCACAAAGATAAATTTATACCCATAGGTATATGGAGATAGGGGCAGTTTATAGAAATTAACAGAATATTATGTTCGTCATTCAATCAGCTCTTGAGCCTAAACGGCTCACTTTAGCAAAAATATGATAAGCACATTTCTTGTAGGAAATTTCTGCCTCTTCAATTTTGATCTCAAGTATTGCAAGGAATTATCACTAGGTCAGTGAATTAATGCACATTAATTATTATGAAATGTTTTTACAAGTAGGTCACAATTGTTTAAATACGGAAAGAAATTGATTGTACGAGTATATAAACGAAAGACTGATTAGGAATAGCGATGCTTTTACTCATTTGAGGGGTAAAGTTTCCAGTCTTCAATTCGGCAGAAGTGACGGTCTGTCTACCCCAAATATACTTGACGTCATACTGAGATTGAACATGATAATTATAAATAAATTAACAAAAATAAGGTATTAGCTTAGCAAGGTAAATAAATCCGTTTCTTTGATTTTTGAAAAAAAATCGAGATTTTTTTGATTTTGATGTCCAAAAAACAACTATAGTGCTAATGCTGAAAACTGCATTTTATGTTGTAACCAATAACTCCCAGTTGTTAAAATAAGCACAAACGAATAAATCTAAATCCGTTGTTTGTGCTTTTCATGTCCAGCTCACTTCACGGACCCTGTTAAAATGGATGGTTTTTTACGAGTAATAATCGAAATAAGGGATGAATGAACTTCGTCGCTAACTGCAAACCTTCCTCATCATGACGAGGTCCCAACATTTTTTTTCTTAGTAGACGTTATGAAGTCGCATAGGTAAAGTGAGATGGAACTATCCCTTACCCCTACCATACGAATCTGTAAGCTATGCACCAATATTCGTTTGCTTTAGACATTGACGTCATTGTTAATTTCCATTCCATTCAGTTAATTTTAAAATGCAAAGTACAGTGCAGTACAATTCCAATCACATCTTAAATTTCAACATTAATTTTATTCAACTGAAAAATACACGTAGGAGGAAATGCAATTTGCGATTAATCAACGCGGAGCCAATCTGACTCCTGCCTGTGCTCAAGGGTGGATCTCGCGCCGTTGGAAAACAATCCTGCATTCGTTTATAATTAAAATTAGAAATTTTCCGGAGATTATTAACCACGTTTCAATGAAATACAATGATATTTCGCGTTGTTTTGCAAAGGCATAATATCAAAATATTTTTTATTTATTTTGCGTCAGCCCCTCGTTATTTAGAGTTTCAAATTTACGATACATTCTTGATGTTAGATGGATAAGAATATTGTACACTTTGACGGCGTTGCATAATGGAATTTGGTATTTGGTTGTGCAGTGGTGCGCGGTATACAGAGAATTTCATTTCATCGAGTTTAATATTTTCGATGTTTATTAAGTGGGTCAAAGTACGATGCATAATTTATGACTTCAATTCCGAGGTAGTTAATAAATACAAACTCTCTACAAAATATTCATATAAGGGACGGTTTCAAATCAATTTCTTTCACAAATATTTCTAAAGTACAAGTGTGATAACAACCACCTAAACTTTGTCCCAAATATTCCCCCAATGCTTTTGATTATTAGGTGAGTTTGCTATTACTATGGAAATGCTCTGTCAAATCTGCTCTGTTTGCCTTGGCATAGGTAGTTATCGGTAAGGGTGTTTAATCCTTTTCACCAATTACCTTCGTATTGTACCCTTATTTAATGCTTGTTTCCCTTACATTGTTTTACATACTTTCAGTTGGTTAGATGATTCTCTTTCATTCCAAACTGTAGGATCCAACTAGCGACTTGTCCACCGGGCGTATTTTTCTGGACCCTGTGATCGGATCCTCCTCGCGTTTATCGTCTTGTCTTGTAACATTATTAAGTACCTGCCTGGGATGCCTTATTATACAGGGTCGCTATTACCCATTTGAAGTTGGCTCCATCACATGAAATAATTTGACAAAAATGTCGCCAGTTAGTGCTACGTTAGTGCTTTTTAGTGCTCGAAGCTTATCGTTAGTGTTGCTTAGGGAATGCAATCCCGCAGCAAAATCTCAATCTCGGTATTTGCGGGATTGTTAGATGTTAATTCCGCGGGATCCCGGTATTTGCGGGATCTCGCAAAACTTTAAATAAATTGGCAAATAAGCAATTCTGTGCGGCTAACTTCTATATTAAAATAAATCGCTAATTATCACAATATTTAACAAAAAAGTACCTTCGGCCTAACTTAGAACTCAAAAAAACCTCACCTGTAAAGCACAAAAAGTCTTCTAAAGTGCCTCAAAAATCATAGGTAGTACATTTTTAACGAAAAAAGTTTAACAATTATTTAAAAAATAATTCGCCGTTATCAGTTTCATTAACAAAGTAAACAGAGTCGTCCCCTTGGTCGACAAATTCCTCAGTTCCGCAAATCCCGCGGGATCCCGCTCCATTTATGTGCGGGATTAATCTCGCAAAAATGCTGCGGGATCCCGGTATTTCGGGATCCCGCAATCCCGGTATTGCATTCCCTAGGTTCTAGTCTATAACTTTTGACTGAGAAGTCTGATCGAAAAAGTACGAATTGTTTTGGATTCTACGCACCAAAATTAATAAGAAAAAGTGTTTCCCCGAGAAATTTTGGTGTAGTCGATTTTTGGTAAAAAAGGAAGGTTATACACTGCCTTTTTTTGAGCCCCGAAAAAAAATTGTCTCAGATCGACCCGCAAAAAAAATTTTCTTATAGAATGTGGCCTGTAGAATCCATAATTTCAAACAGTTCCAAGATTGGGCTACTAGTTCAAAAGTTACAGCCCTTTGAATTTTTTTCGGAATTGGTTTCTAGTGTATATCTTTTGATTGACAAGTCCAATCGAAAAAGTACGAATTGTTTTGGATTCTACGCACCAAAATTAATAAGAAAAAGTGTTTTCCCGAGAAATTTTGGTGCAGTCGATTTTTGGTAAAGAAGGAAGGTTATACACTGCCTTTTTTTGAGGCCCTCAAAAAAAATTGTCTCAGATCGACCCGGAAAAAAATTTTTCTTTTAGAATGTGGCTTGTAGAATCCATAATTTCAAACAGTTCCAAGATTGGGCTAGTAGTTCAAAAGTTACAGCCCTTTGAATTTTCTTTCGAAATTGGTTTCTAGTAGGGAATGCAATCCCGCAGCAAAATCTCAATCTCGGTATTTGCGGGATTGTTAGATGTTAATCCCGCGGGATCCCGAAATTTGCGGGATCTCGTGGCAAATAAGCAATTCTGTGCGGTTAACTTCTGTATTAAAATAAATCGCTAATTATCACAATATTTAACAAAAAAGTACCTTCGGCCTAACTTAGAACTCAAAAAAACCTTACCTGTAAAGCACAAAAAGTCTTTTAAAGTGCCTCAAAAATCATAGTACATTTTTAACCTTCCTAATACCAGGTCAATTTTAAAACACCTAGTACCAGGTGGGGCGAATTGTCGCCCCAGTGTTGTTTTTGCAGATTTAATACAAAATTAATGTTAAAATGATATAAAAGAGGGAATAATGTGAGATATAATAATTTTGAAAACGTTTTTAGTAATAACTATTACTAGAAATAATGTAAACATTTAAAAAATATAATTTTATTGAAATTTTTCTAATTTAAAAAAATCATTTACATTTATTACATATTTTTATAGTATTGCTGTGCGATGGACACACAATATTATTACATTTGTGACATAGTGATTGATATTTGCAATCTTTCTTCCTTGGGCAAATATGGCACCTTCCTTTGCTTTTTACTTTTGGTGGATTTGCGTCTTCTTCGGGTTCTTGTACATTGTGGTGATCTCCCAGTTCTTCCAATATATTCTTGATATTTTGCCGTGTGTTGATGGTTAGACGAGATTTGATTGTTGGATCGCTTATTCTTCTTTGTAAGTGAGGCTGTACAAGCCGTTTGCCCAATTCTAACAAAAACATCCTTCTTTTATCCAAATATTGGCGTTCCCATTCAGGGTTGAGATGAACCCACATCACGAAGGCATTTACTGCTGCAATGTCAATGATGTTCATAAATAACGTAGCTGGCCACCTTTTGGATTGTCTATTGCAGGTGTATTCGGCAATCATCTTATCCAGTGTATCTACGGCACCCTTTGTAGCATTGTAATGTGTTATTATCTCTGGTTTTCTTTTACTACCTTCGGAAATTGCAGAATCTCGATGTTCAGAAGATAATAGTATAACACTTTGGTTTACTTTTGGGACGTAAGACACCATTGTGATCTCCGGCTGGAATCCAAAAATTGAGGAATAAATTTCACGTTTTCGGGTAGGCATAAACTCAGGAGGAATGCACGTTTTATTCTTTCGTAGCGTTCCGCATAGTGTCATTTTTTTGTCGAGGAGATCTTCGACTAATTCCAATGAAGTAAAAAAGTTATCCGTCGTAATACCGTGACCAGGACTTAGAACGGATACCAAATCTAAAACTACTCTTCTTCCTTGGTCGCGTTCCGGAGTATTTCCTTGTTTCCCCAAATACACTTGTAAGTTCTTGCAATAAGCAGTATCAACATCTGCAAGACACCAGATTTTAATTCCATATTTTGCTGGTTTACTTTTCATGTATACTCTAAAGGGGCATCGGCCACGAAACGGCACTAATTGTTCATCAATTGTAAGATGAGAACCCGGGTTATAGTATTTTTGACAGTTATTTACAAACATTTCAAGCACGTTTCGAATAGGTGCCAGTTTGTCGTATTGCCTACGTTGTTCCCGCGTATCTTTATCATCAAACCGCATCCAGCTGGTTATTTGTGAAAATCTGGTCCGTGGCATTGTTGCAGAATATATCGGTCTCTTGAAACAATGGTCATCTTGCCATAGCATTCCCACAGGTTCTCGATTACTCTTCAACGCACCAGCGCATATCAGCAATCCAATATATGCGTAAATTTCAATTTCGTCAACGTCTTTGTAAACCATCGTCTTCCCAGCCCTAATGCGGTTTTCGACCTCAAAACGGCCTCGCTGATTTGTAAAAGTCACCAGGTCTCGCATAATATCTGCAGAAATAAACAATTTGAACAGCTCTATCATACTTGTGGATGGAGGTACGCTACGGTGAACACCGGCGGCACTTCTGATTACATTTTTTGACCGAATTCGTTTTCTTGCAAGAGGTGTCTTTAGCCAAAACGTTTCATCTTTACCGAACCATATCTCTTCTCCTTGTAGGTCAATATCCATCATTTCTTCATCATCAGTGGAATCGCCGGTGATCTCATCCCTTTCTTCTATGATGGTTTCTATGTTATCCTCCACTTCTGAACTATCATCAATAGGCTCCGCGTCTAAGTCGTCGTCCACGCAGTTATCATATTCCTCTAAAATTGATAACATTCACTAGGTTTGAATAATTACAAACTTTGCAATCACATTCAGTAATAGTTTCTTCAATTTACTCACCAGAATTCTGAGCAGCTGCTATCAACTGTACAATTTTTCTTGTTCTTGACGAAACTGTCGCCATTTTCAAAATACACTTTCAAAACTTTCTGTGGTCTTTTCACTTTGCTACCAAGGGCACAAATAAAACTTGGAAAAGGAAGTATTATGATTTATATACACCTTACATTGAGATATAATGACCGGGTCATTAGGTAATTGTTTCAATTATTATTTCAGATATCATTATAAATAAATCCACCTTTTCTTTCGGAAATGTATATGTAGATACAATAGGAAGGTAATGAGAAGATTAGTATTGTTTCCGCTAATGATGCTTTGAATGAATAGAAACTAATTAGGCCAAAATTCCAAACTGCATATACAACCCGAATGTGTAATTTCCATATCAGTAATTAAATAATCGTTAAATTTCGAAATAATTGTGGGCAATAATGATATTACAAATCACAGACACCAAATACCACGTGGGGCGATTACTCGCCCCACATGCAGTACGCTCAGCTTTTTTTATAATAATCTCATTATTTTTAAAAATAATTTAGACATGTTTGGTTTAGTTGCTTCCTAAGATTGTAAAGAACAATGTGCTATGAGGACAACCCCGTAAGTAGACTAAAAACAAAAATATCCACGTAAATAGGCATGCTGGGGCGAATATTCGCCCCACCTGGTATTAGGAAGGTTAAACGAAAAAAGTTTGACAATTATTTAAAAAATAATTCGCCGTTGTCAGTTTCATTAACAAAGTAAACAGAGGCGTCCCCTTGGTCGACAAATTCTTCAGTGCCGCAAATTCCGCGGGATCCCGCTCCATTTATGTGCGGGATTAATCTCGCAAAAATGCTGCGGGATCCCGGTATTTCTGGATCCCGCAATCCCGGTATTGCATTCCCTACTGCTGCTACATATGACAAAAATTAAACAAACCGAGGCGGGGCCAACTTTACACTCAACTTTTATTTATCGAAATAACGAACGCATACGGCGTTAGTGCTATATTTATACAAACAGTATCTCAAATTCTTTTACTGTTCCTAAAAAAGTCAAGTGTGAATAAGTTAGCCCCGCCCATACATTTTTAATTAGATGAAACCACATATGATTGTTAGTGCTAGGTTAGTGCTCAAAAATTGCATTTCATTTTTCCAAGAAAAACGAAAAAGCTATTGTATTGTGTGATGTTGGCCCCACACATGACTCGTTTTTAAAAAAAAACTAATATGATCGTTAGTGCTACGTTAGTGCTCTTTTGTGGTCGAATATTGCGAGTCTATCGTTTTACCTTTCCAAGAAAAACGAATAAAACTAAAATATTGTGTGAAGTTGGCTCCCGCCCATGACTCGTTTTTTAATTAAAAAACTAATACGATCGTTAGTGCTACGTTATTGCTCTTTTTTGCTCGAATATTGCGAGTCTAACGTTTTACCTTTCCAAGAAAACCGAAAAAAACTGAAATATTTTGTGAAGTTGGCTCCAGTCAATAGATAGGTTCTTTATTTTTTTATCCAGATCGATCCTAGATAATGTAAACCATAGAGTTGCGGAGCTATATACGCATCCGGGTATAGCTATACACATTTAAGATCTAAAGACAAACAAAACCTTGTTTTCCATTATGTTTTTGAAGTTTTAGAACAGTAATCTGAACTAAACTCCATCAGGCACAAAAGAGCACTAACGTAGCACTAACTATCGTATTAGTTTTTTTTTAAAACGAGTCATGGGCGGGGCCAACTTTACACAATATTTTAATTTTTTTCGTTTTTTTTTGGAAAGGTAAATCGTTAAACTCGCAATATTCGAGCACAAAAGAGCAATAACGTAGCACTAGCGATCGTATTAGTTTTTTTTTGAAACGAGTCATGGGCGGGACCAACTTCACACAATATTTTAGTTTTTTTCGTTTTTCTAGGAAAGATGAAATGCTGGAATCGCAATTTTTGGGCACAAAACAGCACTAACCTAGCACTAAGAATTACATGTGGTTCCATCCAATTAAAAATGTATGGGCGGGGCTAACTTCACACTTGACTTTTTTAGAAACAGCGAAAGAATTTGAGATATTGTTGGTCTGGCATTTAATAGCACTAACATAGCACTAACGCCGTGTGGGTTCGATAAATAAAAGTTGAGTGTGAAGTTGGCCCCGCCCCGGTTTTTTTATTTTTCTCGTACTTTTACTAACGATAAGTTTCGAGCACTAAGGAGCACTAACTGTCGACACATTTTTGTCAAATTATTTCATGTGGGCGGGGCCATCTTCAGATGGGTTCAAACACCCAACCGTTTGAGATATAGACATGCAAATTAAAACGCTTCCATTTGAACGTTAGAAGCTCTAACTTTGGCTACAAGGGTCCTGGGTTCGAATCCCAGGTAAGGCATGGCTCTTTATGATTGTATAGTGGGTTGAGTGAGAAGAATAGCAAATTGCTAACACTCCGCCCACTATAAAATAAAGGCAATAAATATTTGATATATTTTGAGATTTAAAAAATTTGTTTTATATGCAGGGTGTTGTGCGACCGCCACCTTGAATTTGTTTAAATGACAACATAGATCATGTGATACTTCATTAAGAAGCTTTTTTTTTCTCTTTCTCACGACTTTAATCGTTAATTGTTAAATTAGAAAATAACGGAGATAAAACTCTGTCGAATGGCCCATATTTCAGAAAATTAAAAATTATTTCTCACGTAATACAATAGTTGTAAGGACACAAACCATACATCTCGCCATACATACGGTGTTTTTGTCACTTATTAAACACCTGCTCATTATTTTTTTTTTAATTTTTAACGTTCTGTTAATTTAAAGTATGAAACATTAGCCAGCCAAAAGAACGACCAAGTTTTTTCAAATTTTTAGGCATGATTTCCCACATATGTTTAATGGGTAGTAAGAAAGAGAAAAAAATAGGCCTTCTAATGACGTATCGCGTGAGCTATGTTGCCATTTAAAAAAATCCAAGATGGCTGTCGCAATCAAACAACCTATATGAGAAAAAGATTCCTATAAATAATGTTTTAAAAGGGTTTACTAAATAAAAAAATAATGTCACCCACAAACAGGTGCATTTTTAATTGTAGGAAATATCTTGTGGTTCAAATATGCGGGTCGCTTTCGGGTCTTTTGTGTTATACAGTCACATGCAATCTATTCGGATTGGAACATGCAGGATAGTACTAGTTGGTTATTGTACTAGGTTAAAAATCCATAAATATTTACGTATCTAGTTTTTTTGTACGTCTGTTGTGTAATCCAAAACACAATGCACGTTATTATCCCTCATGCCGTTCGCGTAAATACACATTGTAGATAAAAGTAGTAGTAGTTTCACGATGAAATCATTAAGCATACCTCGAATAAACAAGACAAAAATACCCCAATCGTTAGTTCCGAAGTTTCAGTAAGTAGCTTTACCTTCTTAAATTACGTACCTTGGATATTTACAATTAAAGCATTATAAAATATACATAAAACAATTACAATAGGTCACATGTGTTGGGATACAATAATTAGACACTGCATCAAATAGCTAGCATGAAGTAAGAAAATGTGTTGCCTTCACACACATTTAACTGAGAATTAACGGTTACATATTGGAAATTCATTTTATTCGTGAAAAGCTCTATTAAAAATATTCATTAATGGTAAGTTAAAATTCCATCCATCCACGTATGGCGTAGGTAATATCCAGGTAGATACAACGTGAAACGTAATCCAAAAGAAAAGTCTATGAGAAAAAGCCTGTGCTCTCGCAACAAGACAAAGCACTAGATAAAAGAAACCTCTAACACTAGTCTCTAACGGCAAAACAAGGAACTATAGGAAATAAAAAATCTATACTAAGATAATAACAAATTTACTACAGGAATTAACTTACGTCTAAACCAGTGGATTACACTAGAAGTTACCTATGTGGCGTAAGAATTTAAAATTTCCATTAGAGGGAAAGAATTTAAATAAACGAGAGTATACTTCAAATGTTAAGAAAAATGTGCAAGCAGAAAAAAACACGACACGACGACCATTAATAAATGGAAAATTTTCGGTTTATGGTGTAACGTTGTGGTTAATATTGGTACACTAGTTTGGTGTGTTTGGTGTTAACGTTCAAAATACGTTCTCCACCTCTGATTGTCCACCTAGAGCGACAAAGAAAACAACTTACAAATTTCTTGCTTGTCAAAACTAACACACGAAAGCTTGGGTATCATTATCTATCTGCGCGTGGGTGCTTTGTTCCCGCACCTTTCATTCACAAAAAATAATTTACAATTTACGGAAGGTAGATTCCAGCGCGAAAAGGAGTATTAGTTTGGTTACTAACAATAACAATTTGGAACTGGAAGTTTTGATTGAGCATTGTAATTCTATTAATTTCGCTGTCTCGATAAACATTACATCAATTACTTTTGTTTAGTAAAATCTGGCTTTTGTATTATTTCTGTCGCGCATAATAAACAGTTTAGTAATTGTTATTCGTTCCACTCTTTTTAACATAATTATTTTTTATACAATCACATTTCATCGTAAATGTGATCGTTCATTTTTAGATTAAATGCAAACTCAATCATATTGGTTGGATTCGAGGTCATTATCTATTTAACGTTTTAATTTTGTTTAAATAATTGCTTTGTTTAATTTGTTTATATTATTGTAAAGTATAAGGAATATCTAGAAATTATTTGCGTAGCATTTCTAGCAGTTTATCTCACGTTTTTCTCCGATCATAGATAACAAGTTATCTTATCGCTGCAAAGTTAATTAGTTTCAAGATGAGCAGATCTTTTGCACGTAAAGCAAACATAGGCGCGGTTTGATTTTTTCCGAAGAAGTAGACACTGCGTTGAACAACATACGCTAATATTCATTTCATTCTCATGTATGCCAGTTTAACAGTTACTTTCACACCATTTAAGCTTGGAATTATATGCGGCTTCATATCTTCTTTTACATTTTTCTGTAATAATGGACGCGCATGCTTTTTCTATTTAGTCTTCTGAATTCAGAAGGGCGCTCTCTGCCAATAGTCTGCAATCTGATAAAACAACAAGAAAACAAGGTGAGGCATATAAATGCGAGACACACCTAACGTTTGTCACGTCGAGCGACTCGAGTACTGAAACTAACACCTAATGGAAAGCACTGATTCAATTTAGGTTATAATGTAGCAAAAGCAAAATTTTGTTTGACAACGCGCTTTCGATATACAAATCGGTAATATACAAAAGCATTAAGAAAAATAAATATAGGCAAATAAAAAAGGAGGAGAAAATGAGAGGAAATCGAAGCCCTAAAATAATACACGTATTACAACAATGCTAAGTCATATCTGTACAAGTGTACCTACATACCTCACGGTGTAAACCACTACAGCGTATTCGATGAAGTACTCCAACAACTACACCAGCAAAAGAGAAAAACCACAAAGAAAATGTTAATAGTAGCCAATACAAAAAGGCCTTTTCAGGTAAACATAAGTCAAGTAAAGGCGTTACAAGTTACCACCATGCGACTACAATCTTTTCTGAAGAACAACCATAGGTTGTACTCAAGCTAGTACTCAAGCCAGGATTAAAATAAGAAGGATTAAATTAAATGCAGAAAGGTACATGGCGTGACCTCTAAGGACAAAAGAAAGAACTAAGGTAAATGGAACCAGAACATGTCCAATCTAAACAAATTGACAGAGGAAACTAAACGAGTACTAAACGGAATATAAATTTTAGATGTTGAATGTAAAAAAAGTCACGTTACCGATGTTCCACATTGATACATTCCAATTTGGATTATACCAATGATAAATTGATGGTGCAAAAATAGCGTTAGCCAGTAATTATTATTATTACTTAATATACTATTGATTCCGATTTACTTAGAGTTAAAGGCTGGTATGTAATATTAATAATAAATGGATTAATGCTAAATACTTATAGGCCAGCGACAGTTGTATTGATTCAGGAAGTTTTTTGTTTGAGTTTGTAGTATACTTCTATTGACTTCATTTCACCCCGTAAAGGATATTTTGTGCGTTAAATAAAAAAAGATATAAGGTCAATTAAATCGCACGACCTAAACGAAGGAATCCACTTGAGTGAAAATTCGGTTTCAAGCAATTTTCGTTCAGGTTGGAAGGATAATTTTCTCTAACTTGCCCGAGTTAACGTTAGTAAGATCTCGTTTAAAGTTTTTAGGAAAGAACCGACATTGCGTAGAATATCTAAGAGGAGATTCGTAGATCCTCACCCGTGTTGAAATAATTGAGAAAGCTAACAGCCTCACCTAGCGATTTGCGTAATCGTAAATATAAGGCTTCGGAAATTAAAATTTATATAGTGCAATTAATAAACATGAGGGAAGTTTCGCTTGTTTGTTACGAACAAAAACGCCAGCTTACACTATAGAGCTCTTGATCAATAGTCGTAAACACAAACAAGTTGGATAGAATTATATTTCAAAGAAGGGAAAGCGCTAACACGATGTCTCAAAAAGAAAATCGAATTAAATCCCAATTTAAGTAGGGAAAGACATTATAGTGGAAGGCAAAAGAACATTTCTACAATAAATATTTGATTCGAAGGTGTACAATTTCTGTTGATCAAATTAGGAGTTATTCTTATTCCGGAGAAAAAAATTCCTGTTTTCCCTTTCGCGTTAAATTAAGGCTCTCTGCACATTCCTGTCATGTTATAAGACAAGTGTAAATTGCTCGCATTGTGCATCGCGGCACAACTGGAATAAATTAATTCCAGTGTGTATCCTAGATCAGCGGAAGCTCACATGCGAATTCCCTCAATAGTGTAAGGCTGGTTCCCGCTTTTAATGTTATAAAGCCAAATTGCATTACGTTGTGCTTTTCGTAGTTGGTGAATAAATGCTCTTTTACGGTTATTACGATGACTGCCTTCCTGGCGCACTATTTTTGTACAGCCATTTCTGGAGTAACAAAATTACAAGCAGTATAAAGTTTTGCCTCGGAAGAGCGTTCATAAACGTCTTGGTGTTATGAACCTAATAATAGATGTATGTAAAATAAAGAGCATGTAGGTGTTCTTGTGTCTATGTACAAACATATTATAGACCGAGTGAAGCACGACAAATTTAATATGTCGGTCAACTTTTGCCTGCAATCTTGTTACCTTTATACCTTACTTTTAGTGAAAAATTCCTGCATTTCAACTATGTTAATTACATAAAACCATTTTTGCAATATGGGCACGATTGTCCACAAATCAAACCTTCATCTAGTGGCGTTATTTACGACTAAGTTAGTTGGTTTTACTTGAATTGGTATCTCAGCGTTTATTTTCCTTTTAGAAGTTTGTTAGATACGTACTTTGATCGCTTTTGCAAATTATTCAATTTAAATAAGATGCTTTAATGTTGACACATCTGCTCAAGTTTGTCAAATTCTTAAAGAAGGAGTTTATTTTATTGTGGAGACAACAAAAAAACGAGGCTGCTTCTTTTCGCGACGGTTGAAGAACGCGTCAATTTGTTTACGCTAAATTTTCGGGCAGTCAGCCCTATTTGTTTTATTGCAGATGCAGTTCGTCATTTTTTGTAATAAATTTGTGCAGAAGCAAGTTAACTAAGGTGATGTAAGAAGTCGTGTTGTCCGATTACGGAAAAAGTTTTACCGCGTTAAAAAACAAGCAGCGAGGCTTTCGTTAAAGTTCTCTTACTAAAAGTTAAAAGTTTCTACCTTTCAAAGAGCAACCAAAAATTTTTCATCTCATTCATCAAGCCAGTTTTGTTTGTTATTTGAATTTGTGAAAAGTGACGTTCACAAGCTGACATTATTGAGAAAAAAAATTGTATGTAATTTAAGATTTTTTAATTTTAATTGTCGACCGACTGCGTGAGGGGTAATATATCCGAGCGAGCTTTCTTTTTTTCAGGGATTTCGTTTTAATTTCGGAATAAATTTTTGTCATTGTCAATCAATTAATTGTGTGTTTATTCCAATCCATTGTGCGACCTGGATATAGTTTTCATATCAGATTTTTCTTTTCGTGCCCGAGTACTAGTAAAAATGTGTGTAGTTAATTCTTTGGAATTTTCGGAACTTGGTCGAGGCTAAGAGCAATTCATCTCGGGTATTTTTTATCATTAAAAAATGCAATTTTGACCAACCCTGTATGATTCAAATTATTACTGCCTATTAAAAATTAATGAATCCCAAAATTTTTTTGACGTCTTGTATATTTTCCCCGACCGTTTCCAGCGACCCTGAACTTGCCATGTAAACGTCCCAGTTTTCCTTCGACCACATCACAAAACTTTGTTTTCCTATTCCGAAGCCCTCCTACTGATGTATAAATTCTTGCACTTTTTCTCAACTATTGCATTATCAGTAACAAGTGCATCTGGGTATGCCGCTAAGAAGGGTAAAGTTCAACAAACTAACCAAAAGCATTTACCTTCACTCTCATAATTACTTCAAAATCTTAAAGAGCATTGAATTAATTTTCTTTGTCATATCGGGTTACAATACTTCCTGAAAATGTGCTATGTAAGAATATTATTATTATTTACCAGATTCGCACACGATGTACGATGCACCTTAAAAATCCGTCCAAAAATCAATCGTTTTTGTCGCATTCGATCCATCGATTACAGAAACAATCCGACAGTCCTGAACGATTTCCTGCTTTCCGATATATTTTGTTTCTGACCCATGACTTACAAATTCAAATTTGGAATCTAAAACATTTTCAAAATGATCGTCCTCCATTACTATCATTTGATAAAATGGAAATATCTTCGGTAAAAGTGGTATCAGGAATTGGCTCTTCTGTTACGTTCTTTTCACTCTAATGTAAATTTGATATTCTTACACCATCTTTGTAATAAAGTAGCAAATTTGTTCCAAGTGTTATAGATTTCCTATTACAATAGTACTTTAGTCTCGCGTTAAAGTTTTCTTTCACCTAGTTCTTTGTTTCGCCGACGGAGGTCGTACGCATGTTCTAGATTTTTTTAAAATTTGGCCTTGTGTATAAGCTGTACTATTTCCCTCAGAGAAGTTTCCGCTTTCGCATTGATTTTTCTCTTGGTACGCCATTACTTGTATTTGTCTACCTGTATAAGGGATTTATTGTTTTGGCTTTACCATTTATGTCCCATGTGAATCTGATTCATTCTACCATTACTGCCGACACAAAGTGTGTACTTGGAGATTCCGATATTATTCCTGAGTTGTAACCGCAAGGATTAATGAAGCCTTGCAGATTATCCTAATTTTACGTACGCTACTTGTTTCGCTACGAAGATATATTCGACAACTCCTTGATATAACGTTTGATTACACACTGGTTTTCGATACAATCGAATTGTAATTATTACATTTGTTTGATATTCACTTAAAAACCGATTTAAATAAACGCAATAAATGTAACCGCGTCGTAATATTATGATACCTTAGAACAACCCGTACAGCCAACCAAACTCAGTCTCCCATATTCCCTATACAAAGCATTGTACAATTGAGTATTTAATTTTAATGTATATACGTTTTTCAACTCTTGTGGATCAAACGGTTATTACAAAATTAATTTTCGTATACCCCAATGTGTATGTTTGCACATGAAAGGGCACTTTATATTTTTACATTCCCGTAAAATAAACATTTTCAAATGTGAGGGAGGTGACATTGGAGTTAGTACTGCTCTAACAAAAGAAATCAAAAAGTCTCGCATTGGGACCTATGTAACTTGAGACGAGAAGTTGATCGAATATCGTTTGATGTTAATTAATTAATTACAATCAGTTCGAATCTAGGTTCGAACATAAGACGATTGTTTACTAGAAGCACTATTGATCCAGGTGTCATTGAGTAACGTAATTAATTTGCGTGTTTTGCTTGTTTCAATTCGTTATTCAAGCATGTGTAAATAAGGCCACTTCTTGGCACTGTAGATGACGATATGAGAACACTTACTTACAGATCCATGGTGACTATCCACAAGATTTGATTATGTGATATTGATTTTGGGGCTCTTGCCGAGGTTTAGGTAGTAACATTAGCCACTACAGTTTTAACAGGTAGGCGGACAGGCTCACAGGGATGCCGGAAATTTCCCGGTGCCCCCAATAACAACATTAAGCAGAGGAAGATGGTTTTGTGATGCATCAGCAGTGTTTGTTTGGTTTTGCGTTTGGGTTGAATACGAGTTATTATTATTATGGTCGTAAATTTGATAATTTTATAAATAAATAGTAATTAATTTAAAATATGTATAAAAAACCACACATTAAGGAAATATAGGAATAGTATGTACTTCATACTTACCACAATATCCAACGACATCAAAAAAAAAAAAAAATAAAAAAAAAATAATTTCCTGCAAGTTTAGCAATTTAATAAAGTGGCGTTATTACTATTATTATTTGGATGAACTTTAGTTAGGAATGGATAAAATCGGAATTCGGGGTGGAGAATCTTTTCATGGGCGAGTTTTCCGGGCCGTTTTTACGTGGGGGAAAATTTTCTGGGCGAATCTTCTTACAACCCTGGAAGGGAAGTAAGGGAATATGAACAAGATCACCATTTTTTAATTTTACTGCATGATGGAAATATTTTGAACTGATTTACGGAGCAAGCGAATTCTAAAGGTTACAAATATGTGTTAGTAGAAGATTGGAAAATATACGAGTTTTCGCCGAACAAAAGGGGTCTCAATCATTTATTAGGCATTTTTGTGTAAGTTCCTTTGTTTCCTCTTATCGCTTTTCATTACGCATGAATTAACGGATCCTAACAATGTTTATTGAATATTCTTATATAGTGACCTGTAACAGTGGTAATGCAGTTATTCTTGCATAAGTTATAGAATTTTTAATGAAATTCCCCATTTACAGTTAAGAACGTCAGAAGAAATATTCTTAATTACTCACTACGAGGATGTTTTTCGTAATGTTAACGGAATAACTTTTGTGATAAACTGACGTACACTGGGTCTTGCTAATTACTTCCATTTCGGGGCTCATTTATTTTAATTATGAAGCAATATAAATGATCATCTTATATCGTACAATTACATTAACGACGTAAAAGCTGAAGGATCTAAACAAAATTGGTATTGCCGTAAGCGGAAAGTTTAACGTTGTGGAAAACTAAGTTTCAATATCAAACTTCTGACATTATGTGACAAGTGTGCATGAACGGAAACCTTCAAATATCAGTATTAAACTCTTTGTTCATATGAACAATGGGAAGTAAAGCCAATAAAGTCCAAATAGGGAGCTGCTAATTTCGACAGTCTTTAACGAAACGTACTGAGTTGGGTATAATGTAACAACCTTTGCTTATGGAATTGTGGTAATAAATTTGGTAGGCAGTTTTTCGTCAAAGATATTAAACCTTTAAACTCAATTGCATAGCAAACTGGTCAGTTTGCGACAGTATTAAAAAAACCCTCTCAAATTTTAATAATTACTCCATTCGAAAATTCTGAGAAACTACTGTGGTACTCAGTGTCGTATCTTAAACTAGAGATGATTACCACGCTACTACAAATGGTCACTTTTCTCGTAACCAAGTTAATTAATGATCAATGAAGAAAAAACAAACATCTGAATTTACAAACAAATCGAAATCTTAAAAATGTATACCTTTAACTCAGTTAGAAGACTTTCGGCACTTACTATTGAATTTAGGAAACTTTTACCTTCTCCTAACTGAGCTCATACGGGAATATTTTATAAAGTAGAAAAATTCCTCTAAAAGATTAATCCCGGTTTAAAAATTAATAGACCGAGTCTTTAAAAAATGTTTTTAGTTACGATTTAAACGTCAAAAGCTCCAACCCTTATAGCAAACGGTCTGTATTGAATACAAATAGAAAATTACACTTTACCTTAGTCATACAGGGTCTAAAACGACCCCTTGAGTCGTCGTCCAAGCTTCAAACACTGTATTACCTCTCGTTAGATATCATGGAAAATGGTTGAAGCTAAATTCTGGCTTGATGTTACGTAATCTAAACGTCAGGGTTAATTTTATAAAATCTTATTAACTGCATAGAAGCGTAACTCTGACCTCAGTTCACTGAACAGGTCCATTTAATCGTCGACAGCTGAGTTAGTTTTAAATTTTTTTTACTTTAACGCTAAACCTTGCAATAAGTTTTTGTAATGAAAATTATTAAATGCAATAAAAGTATTATTTTTAATACTCATTCAAATTTGACACTTTTACGCGTTAAGCCAGTAACCTTCGTCCCACCAATCCCACGTTTTGAAAGGTAATTAGCCAGAAACCACGTTATCAGCACTTTTGTTTCCCTCCCAGAACCCCAGCGTAAGAGTTTCCCAGGTTACGAAACGGATCCTACTCATCACAAACGGACACATATAACCCATTAATTTTGCCTAATCTCCGGTCAGACTGGCGCGATCAACTTTTTCACGCAATTAATCTGCCGGTGCGGCATCCGGCAACTATTCAGCTAATAGAGAAACAAATTTATTGAGGAACTATTGACTTAAAAAACAATAAAATAGAATCTCGACAATGCAGTTTCAGACTCGGACCGAAAACGACCCGAAAACCGAACCGAAACCGGTATTTTTTCAGGACCGAAAACCGAACTGAAACCGCCATTCCTTCAGAAATGGAAACTTATTGAGAACCGGAACCCGTATCATTTTTTTCGGTTCTTTTCTGTTTTTTACGGTTCTTAACAGGAAGATGAAATATTACTCTATGATTGCCATTGGTGGATTATAAATTTTTAATAACGTGTCGACATTTAAGGCAATACGGGTGACGGTGGCGGTAATTTAGCCACTACTGTAAATGTAAGTAGTGAAAGGAGGAGCGAGGTTTTAAAAAATAAAAATAAAAAACAATATTCCATACGTCATAATTTTTTTTACATAACTTTTTGTGTGTTTTTGATGTTTTTTGATAATAAATAAAGTTTAAACCAGTGGCATTTCACATTTTAGGAATAGTAGATACAGCCCTTCCTGCAGAGATCTCCTGTACAGAACTATTTATATCAAACTATCATGCTTTTCTTGATGATCGCCGGTTCGGCATAGCTCAGGAACTGTGGGGTGGTGAAGCATTATTCGCTGTTAAGAAAAATATTGTGGGATGTATTTTCTTTTAATTTTTGTAATTTATATTCACCGGGCACAATGATTAATGTGTATAAGCATTTTTTTTAACTTTTGGAACAGATTTTGTAACGGGAACCCTTTCCATGGGGTTTTCGGTAAGGTCACGCAAGTTGAAGGGCTGGATTGTAGAAAGTATACAGGCTGGTTAAATCTGTCGGTATTTCAGCGACTTTATCTTAACTAGTTTTATGTGCTCCAAACTGCAACATCAGGATGATATAATTTCCTGTCCGTGGGAATGCAAGACTGCAAAAAATAGGAATGTACCGAACGGCCCATTTCGCGTGTAAGTCGAGGGGCACAACGAATCAGATTGGAAGAACGGAAAAGCTAATCACGCGGGCCAAATTCACTGTGGAGTCGCAGGATAAAAATAACTACGTTTTTGGCTACCATAGAGTCAAGTCATAAAAAAGTTCAGAATAAAGCCACAAGGAAATTCAATTTGGTCCGAAATCAAGGTGTATTGGGGGCATTATCTAAGACGACAAGTTTTCCACATAGTTGATGATTGAAATAGCATAAAAGATTTTATTAACATTCGGTCAAGGACGAATTAATTAAACGGGCCGTTGCATAAGGGAATATTGTTAAAGTTTAGTGCCACACATTTTCGCCGTAAAAGCAATAAGAAAGGGTCGACCGTCGTATTTAGAACGGGTGCCAAAAACGTATTTGCAAAATAGGGTTTCAAACTTTGGTCAGTGAAGGAACACAAAATTTAACAGAACCACTCCCGTTAGTTACAGTAAAAAAAACTAAAAACTTCAAAGTGAATGATTAATTCTGAAGTGTCAATTAATTCACGTAGAAAAAATACGGATTATCGCGAAATTAGGAGGAAGTAATTGACAGTTAGCGTTGAGTAAAATGCGTTTCGTAGGGAGTTTAGAACAGAGGTACACGATCAAGGACAATCTAATTGAGCGCGCCAGTACCTTTTTGTTACCATAAAGACCTATTGTTAGAAATTCCGCGTAGTTGTTTGCTGTATCTGAAAGCAAAGAGGGAATTGAACTCTAGCTTCGTCGTCGTAAAATTGTTATAGTTGCCGCAGTGGAAAAAGTTGTAAAATTACCGGACCGGACCGGACAAAGCCATCCTGGAGAAATGTTCTAGAGCCAAACGGGCAACCCCGGCATTGAAGCTGAGACATTCGTCAAGCAACGCCGGAACCACATGTAAGAACTGAGCGCTTTGCAGTGCAACGACCCACGCCGTGCCGTTCGTTGACACCGCCATTAAGTCACGACTGTAGATACTATACATATGTTATTTGTTACGTAAATAGATATAAATAAACGTCCAACCATCACGCAGTCCACGCCGTACAGCGGAACGACACGCTTCTTGACGCCATAAAAATTTGGTTCCATATTAAGTTCAGGCTAGTTCAGAAAATCGTAGCCACAAACATTAATTTAGTTAAATTGAAACTTTAGATGCAAAAAAGCCTGTTGCACAATTTGCAAGATCGTATGGATTGTAGTGAGAGCAACACAAATTTAGTAGTGTGATGCAAAACAAAGAACACACTTTCGACCTACTCCATTAATCCATTCAGAAAGAGCCACGCAATATTGTAAGGGTAGCATTGTTTGGATAAATTTTCCAAATCCCCTAATCCTCCAGTAGGCTTTTTCAATTTCCGTGTTTTGGCCAAGATATAAACCACCCAACAAGGACGTAGAAATGTCCAATACAATCAGCGGAGTGTAATGGATTTCATTGAATCAAAACAATAGTGCGTCTGGTCCTTAAAGATTTGTTATTTATAAAAAGTAAGTTGGCATAATGGAAACGCCAATACTTCCGTAGCACGTACGTGTAAAATTAGATATAAATTCTCAGCGGGATCATTTATGCGACAATGCAGTCTAGGCATGACTTTCCAATAAAATTTCAACTTCCAGCGCCTGTAAGATATAAAATAATAAAGCGAAAGGGCGTGTATATTTATTGCTCGATATGAAGGCCGGTTTGTTTATCACAATATAGAACGCTTTCCCCAATTTTACATATAATGGAAAAATGAAAAACAGTTCTGTCGTTATTAAATCACATTTCGCTATATTCCTTGACCTGTCATCAACCGAAGCCATAAGGTATCAATACATTTTTGATATATTTTCCAGATAAGCCGTAAAAACTGACCTGCCAACCCTATACTGTGGTAGTAACCCAGAAGCCGTTTTCTAGGTTTCAATATATTTTCCAATAATCTGTAAGCCACGAATCAGAACGTCGCGGAAAATAACTTTTTTTTCCGGATACAGATTTTAACAAGATATCAGGCTAGCACAATTTAGTTTTGATGGAGTGCTAACTAAATGGAACTTCTTGTTATGCAAATTAGTAACAGTTGAAAGATGAATTTAGATCAGGTTCTCATAAAATCCAATTTAATTAAGGCACACAAAACGTTTTATTTTATTCCGTAATGCGAACTGTTCGGATACGGCTAGTACTTACTACAAACTTTTATATTAATTATAATAGAGGCATGAACTTGACTAATTTCGAAACAACTCCGAGCCAAATTGTTCACAAAAAAGAAGCTTTGCGATACCGATTTAAGCAATAACAGTTATACCAATCGTTATCCTTTAAGTCTTTCCTCCTTCAGCTGCAATATTCTTCGAGTTTTAATTAAAAGTAAATTCTTTAAGTTTTGTAAACCTTTTTATGTTTTGTAAATCTGTTATGATAACTGCCAACTGCGCCGAAACCAATCTCACTTGAGAGCATGTGTTGATTCGTTTTAATTAAAGTAGTCTACGTGCTTTCTACGTGCCATTTTAAACTATGAGTAAGAACATTCAATACAAATTTGATAGTTCTCTGGTGTTCTCTTTTGCTTAATAATTAATTGCCCATTGAAAATTAGGGTCCCAATTTTTTTAACATTACTTTAAGATTGATTGAATTTTTACCGGACGCGTCACTGGCCGTTTAATTGCATGCGAAAGTAATTGGCACTTGTCTGGCGGGAGATAACGCGAGATTAATGGTTTTACGATTAAGATTTGCTCCAAATCAGATCGTGGGAAGTTAGTGGTTTCTGGCTTTTAAAATGATAATATTAATCAGACGCAAAAAGTTATTGTTGGCCACTGTAACCATTTAGGGGCGTATTTGGTAAACATTAAGAAAGTAGGGATGAGGTAGAGCCCGATGTTTCTAGCATTCCATTTTTGGTTGCGGAAGCGGGCACAATTAATCATTGCCCAGATAACTGCGAAGTCTCGAAAGCGTTAAGACCGTAAAAAGTATTACGGGGATTCATTCGGTCTTTTGCGGTATCACTTTTACCAGCGACCCCAAAGCGTCACCGTAGCTGACCCACGTTGCCACGCCGTATAAAGGAGTCTGCTTACCATATCCCAACGTTTTGCTATTCTCTCGTTATATCGACGTTCTCTCATCACACCACTTCACAAAGAACCGCCATCGCTTACATACCGTGGCTCTACCGCTGGCTGAACAGAAGCTCAGGTCGAAGCTACTGTAACCCCGGCGCTCAACTACGGAAGAAGCGTCACTAATTTATAACACTATTGAAAAATCTGTTAATAATAACAAATTTTCCGAAACCCTATTCGCGTCCGTAAATTACGCAAGCATAAAAAATTTACGAGAAAAACCTTTTTTAAAAGGTACAAGGGTTTTCAATCCTTCGTAAAGCGTCCGTAATCGATTCCAAGGGCTAGGATATTTGAATGTAAGGTAACAGAATTTTATTTATATTTGTATGTTCAACCATTACCGTGCCTTTAAGGGTAACGTGAGCAAAATTTTGATAATTGCGATAGTAAGAATGAAACTGGAAGTCTAAAAAAACTCTCATTTACGTAGAAGGCTAATCTTCAAAGAGGAAAGGCCTTTTCTTTGGGTTTAAGTCTAGTTCTTAAGATTGAAGGGTGTATTAAAAAAAGGTTAGTAAATGTTATAGTGTAACAGACGGTAGGTAAATCAAAAATGTGGTCACACAGTTGAGTACGACATGACTCAATACCTTAAATTAACAAAGTAGGAATTATGTGCTTGAAAGGAGAAGTGGATATATTTTTTATTGAATTTTTGATCAATATATTGCTATGAGGGCAAAACAAAATATCACCCAACCAGACACATAACTACCAAGGTCACAATTACCATTATTCTCAATTGCTTTAATTTTTAAAAATACTCAGGGCACGGCTGGGTCCCGGCACAAGGGAAAATGACTTTAAACATATAACATTTAAAACGTTTTGAAGGCCGCAATCAGATTCCATAAATTCCAACATACATTTTGAAACAGATCAGAAATACCATTCGGGCACAACAAACCTAAAGGAAAAATCTAGCATAACAAATGAATGGAATTGAAGCCGGATCTTAAATTAGAATTCAAATTGATACCTGAGGTTACAGGAATGAATTTCAACTACAGGGTGGCTCGGTCTCATGAGCATTATTTCAACCTAGAGAAATGAGACCCCCCTACAGTTTACACAAGATACTGCTATGTACATGACAAACGGTCACTAAAACCACCCACAAGCACCTGTCCAGCTAACTCATTTAAATTACTAACAAAATCTGTTAAGAGAAATGATTATAATTTTTATTTATTAATTTGAAAAATCCGGAGGCCTTAACCACCTCCAAAGTCCAAAGAATTAATTAACAAATTTAACTTGAACATTCTTATCTAGGTTGTAATTTGGGCTCGATTAAAGACAAAACTAACAATTTACAGATGACACAAATTTATTCTAAATAAAACAATTAAATATGCTGAAAGGAAAAAGGCACTCAAGGCAAAAAATCGACAAATACCACGCCACAAGCGATCGATGGAAAAAATTAATTTAAAGAAATTTTAATTACATTAAAGTGTTATTAATCCAGAATTTCCGGTCGTAACTGCGATTGTCTTTACACGTACGCATTAACACAAGACACCAGTTTTTTGACTTCACGTAAAACTCAATCTAGACAACACACAAGTATAATCTAAATCAAATAAACGTTCATTAACCGTGCAAAAATATTCGTAATTCACTGATACTTCCCATAATAAAACGGAAATAGTAAAGGCATAATTTGGGACTGAAGTGATCCTGCTAGATACATAGCAGTAGGAATCATTATCTTTAACTGCAATACTAAAAGCAAAATAACGAATTCGTGGCCGTTATAGTTTTAGGTGCAATATGTTGATAATATGCATAACGGTCTATCCCGTTTTTCTAAGGAAAATAACATCCGCGTTCACGGTTTCGAAGCCATATATTCCTTTAATACATATAGTTCATGACACAGAATTAGGCTGTGCGAAAACACTTCCAATCGAATAATAATATGGGGGTCGAAAGGAATTGTTAGTTTTTAAACTGATAAAGAAAGGGTTCGGGTAGGTAGTAAAAGATATCCGTTGACAGAGGAGAAATGTAAAAATGTGAAACTTAAGCAAAAGGAACTTGGTCGGATAATGCGTAAAGCGTTACTCAAAATCTACACAAAGTGTGAACTCACCTTCGCGTACCAACTTCGCTACAAGGTAAATTCTTCTCAATTAATATTAATTAATTGAATTAGAAATATAATATTTGCAAGTAGCCTTCGTAATCATAATGTAACTGTTCTCGATGGGGCGTGGTTCAGGGACAACAATCTAGACGTTGCACTTTTTGAGATTAATTGAAATTAAGCCGTTCGAAATTATGCGGCCGGATGTCAATTATTGGTCATTGAATGTAAGCTGCCAAAACAGCTAACGTAATTTATATTAAATTAACTGGAAGGATTAGTTATCTTCATTTGAGTCCTTTTAATTAATTTTGAACTGCATTTGGACATATGTAAAGATTAACTGCAGTTGACAGTGACGTCTCGAATTTAGTTCTGTGAATCAGAACATTTTACTGTGGGCGTTCAAATTTCGGTTCTGTAAAATGCAGGACATTAAATCTCCTCAACCAGTTCCTCGTTCTCGTGGACTTTCGGCCTCGAGTACTGTCATTATGACTCGTTCGTAAGTAGACCTAAAATTAAGGGTTCAGTCAACGAAAAGAAGTGAGCGAACCCTCACCCCCAACTCAACCACACCAGGAAACATAAATCTAAGCACAATATATACAAGATAGGTACTATAGACGAACACTAATATAAGGTTACATCTACTCACATATAGAGGTTGGAAAGCTTACGGTATCAACCCAATCTAAAGGATTTTAAACGAGTTATAACTAGTATCAGATTGGGTTTGCACCGTTACAGGAAATGTGTTTTGTATTTATTGTTCTTTGTGCTTTGTGCATTTTCTTATGATTAAACGTACACCCCTTTAAACTGCACACAGAAAAATGCCATTAAGGGAGAAGTGAAACGAGTGCATAACAATCATGACTAACGATTTTCCTCCAGGTAATTCTCAAATAATTAAAAGGGCCATTCGAACCAAAGCCTTCCGAGCTATTTAAGACGAACGTAGGTTATTGTCTTATATCCGGGTAGAGTTTTTGCCTTACGATTAATTTGTAATTTTCACTTCTAATTATAGTTGCAATTATCTTCTATTATATAAGGGCTTCTCGTTCTGCGGAGACACAGCTGGCACGATTTCACTATACGCAAGTCACGTGCCGCTCTTGTCCTCCTGATGCTTGTGCGCCCCTAACAATTAAAAAGTCTCACTTTTTACTTGACTTGAAATAAAAAGGTTAGGTACCTGCATGGAAGAATTAGAATAAACTTGCATGCGACGTAACGGCACATCATGTCACAGCAATTTTGCATTGAGGTACTAAGATGTTTTCACATGTATCGATCGTGCGACAATGACCTACCGACATAGAGATTCCGTGTGTGTTCTACACAAAATGGCGATTGATGCCAGAGAAAAACTAAACACGTGCATTTAGTCATTTCCATTTTGCACGAAATATGGTTACCGAAAGTTTGTAGCTTGTAGTATTGAGCTGGGGGATGGCTCCCTTTAGTTGAAATTCTTCATAGGATCACTTAGAAACCAATAATTTAACATTATAGTCAAGTATAGCTCACATTCACTTTATTATCTTCCTTTCTGTCCAAATTGCAAACAGATAATGGGAATACATTATTTTGTAAATTGGAAACTTAGTAAAAATTTCCTAATTCTTTTGATGGGATCTTAGTGCATAATGTTGCTTAATTACGTATACAAACGGCAAATATTTAAGATTGTTAATTGAAAAACTTTTCGTTATGTAATCAAAAGTTTAGTCACGCTTTCCGTTGCGTTTCATATAGCGTTTAGTGTAATTTCTAAGTGAACTTCTTTTGCAAATTAGCATACTGTGGGATGTGTAAGGTGTTTCCTACACAGTAGGGAATGTTAGGATGCTATAACATAACTAGCAAGTTCAAACGAAATTCCTACGTCGCTATTCGTAAAATGAACTTCGTATTATATAGGCACGATTGAGCGAGATAAACTGTGTCGTTGTGCTTGCGTTCGAAAAGCCCTCGCACAGACAGAATCTCAACTTTCACATTTCAGTGCACTGATTAATTGATTGGAGGAATTCATTTTGAATTATTCCTAATAATATGCTTACTCTAAATATTAAAATTAAAAAATTATTGTCATTAGCTAAAAATACAAAGGCGTGCTCTCCTCAAATGCACTATACCCCCCACAGTAGTTTTCACTACTACTACACTCTCCCAACTCAAAAATAAATATCGACAGAAGCGATGAATTGAGTTTTCCCAACGAAGTTTCACTAAAACTTCAATGGTATGGGCTGCAAGGTATTCTATTCTATTCTCAGGGGAGCCCGACCGGGCAGCACTTAGGCACATCAGAGGCCCATTGTGCCTACCCCCTTTCTTCGCAACTGAGTTCAGAGCCCGTTCCTCTCAATGAAGGATAGGACCCTGTTTAGCCTAAGTTGCTTCACCCTCCTCGGTTCCAGGTATCTGTCTCCAAGGAGTTGATATCTGTCCCTGATCAAAGCGTCACAGTGACAGACCACATGCTCGGTAGTTTCATCTGCCTCGCCACAGAACCTGCACGTGGACTCCTCCGCGAGCCCAATGTTGTGCAGGTGATAGTTGACCATCCAGTGTCCCGTAAGGACACCGGTGATCTTCCTAATCTGGCTTCTATTCAGTTTTAGAAGCTTAGAAGACCCCGATTTGCCAAGGGGCCCTGTTAAAAAGGCCTTGGACTGCCGGAGTCCGGTTACTTGTTGCCACTGAGCCTGGAATTGACTGGTCAACCAATCTTTAATCCTGGCCCTAACAACGGAGGGAGCAATCCCTAGGGTAGGCTCGGGCCCGACGAAGACCCCACCACTGCCTTCGCGAGCCAACTCGTCCGCCCTTTCGTTGCCCCCTATTCCGCAGTGCGCTGGCACCCAAATCAAGCTTACCCTATTAGACTCACCTAATCTATCTAGGGTTCGCCTGCAATCAAGCGCCGTAGCTGATCGGAACCTGTCTACCGACAGGGCCCTCAACGCCGCCTGACTATCACTGCATATGTATATATGCTTGTTACGGTAACCTCTACGGAGGTTTTCCTGTGCACAGGTCATGATGGCTAACATCTCTGCCTGAAACACGGTGCTATGCTGACCAAGGGAGACGCTGACGCTGGCTCTCGGTCGATCACCATATATACCCATGCCCGTTCCCCTTTCTGTTTGGGACCCGTCTGTAAACCACACGAGCCCCTCAGGTTTGAGGAACGAGCAATCCGAGTTCAGCCACTGCTCCCTATCCGGGAGAATGACTTTATAACGCTTTGGTCTTAGCAAGATAGCCCGGATCACGTCCCTCCTTGCGAGGAGGGGATCGGTCCTGAGGGTTTCCTCCCAGATCCGCCCGTGCCCAAGGCTGCCTCGATCCTTCCATTCATCCCAATCGTTTAGCCGTATGGAAGCCTTCCGAGCCTCTGCCTCCACAGCTAAGTGTAAAGGCTCTAGGCCCAGAAGTGCCTCCATGGCCAAGGTTGGCGTGGTTTTTAGGGCTCCAGTGACTCCCAGACAGGCGAGTCGCTGGACCTTTCCTAGCTGCTTCCTGTAGGTTACCCTGCGCATGGCAGGCCACCACACAAGTGCACCATACAGTATTATTGGCCTTATCACTGCAGTGTAAAGCCAGTATACCAGTCGAGGGTTCAAGCCCCATGTACAACCAAAAGCCCTTCTACATGCCCATAGACATGCAGTGGCCTTTTTGCTTATGCGCTCAATGTGTCCTTTCCAGGTCAGGCGGGAGTCAATGATGACTCCCAGGTATTTCACTGACCTGGTCAGACCCAGTTGACGTCCTCGAAGAGCGAGTCCAGCAAGATCCGCTTTCCTTCTATTCGTGAATGAAACAACCTCGGTCTTTTCCGGGTTAACGGAAAGGCCATGGCTACTGCACCACCTATCCACCTGTTCGAGAGCCCCCTGCATGAGCTCTTTCACGGTGTTTGGAAACTTCCCAGTTATGACGATCGCGAGATCGTCCGCGTATCCCTGTGTATACGCTCCCCCCTCGTTCAAGATGCGGAGGAGCCCGTCTAGTACCAGGCACCACAGAAGTGGAGACAACACCCCACCCTGCGGACATCCTCTAGTAACCGATGAGCTCATCTCCGTCATCCCAATTGAGGAGATAATGACTCTGCTTTCGAGCATGGCTCGGATCCATCTTACGATCGACCCATCAATACCAAAGCTCTCAGCAGCCTCACTAATCGAATCGAACGTGGTGTTGTTAAACGCACCCTCGATATCTAAAAACGCTCCCAGAGCTATCCCCCCGGAAGACATTCCCTTTTCCAGCCTGCACACCAGGCTGTGTAGAGCCGTCTCCGTGGACATACCAGCCCTGTAAGCATGTTGGAACGGATGTAGTGGTCTACTAACCAGTACGCCATTCCTTATGTATGCATCCACCAGCTTCTCCACCGTTTTTAGAAGAAACGATGATAGGCTGATGGGCCTATAGTCCTTCGCCACGTCATATTTAGCACGACCCGGCTTAGATAGGTACACAACTCTTACCTTCCTCCAGCTTTCGGGGATATACCCTAAAGCCAGAGAGGCTCTGAAGAGATGCAACAAGTGTAAGAGCAGCGGCTCCAGGCCCTTCTGTAGAAGAGCCGGGAATATCCCATCCGGTCCTGCACTCTTAAATGGGCTGAACGTGCTGACCGCCCATCTCAGAGATCCCTCGGTAACCACCCGGGATGCTACCTTCCAGTTGATCGGCCTTACACCGACCCGAGTAGCTCCCTTTGGTGGGTCCGAAGTTAAGTAGTCCCCGGAGCCTGGAAAGTGTGTTTCCTGCAAGGTATAATAATGTAACGTAAATTTCCGTGGTTTATTTAGTACAAATAATTAACAATAAATTTATGTCTTGAAATGAACGAATTTATAACAGTAAAACATTATTTATCACTCACGACTTCGGTTTTTGATCTGATCTCGAGTTGTCGCGACCATTCTAGAACAGAATACGTCATATTTCTCGGAAAGAATAAGCCACATCCACATTCGTTCTTTATCGTCGGTGACTAATCATTCATGGCACCTCAATGTCTATTGGGATTTCTGGAATATTCGCTCTACTGCCCCCTTCATAAAACTGTTGTAGGGGAGACACCGCGGTTCTCTGAAATACCACCTCCAGCATATTGCACACGATGCGCCAACCTAACAAGACCACATTCGATTTTCGGAATTGCTAGCCATGAATCTGTAGTGCTGTAGCGTATTCCAAAAATCTTCGTAAGACCGGTCGTTTGTTACCAGGTAATAAAGGTTACTGGTTACTACTGATATAAACTCACTAATTGTTCACTAAACACCACACACCGGACACCAATGTAACGTAAATATATGTACGTCGTTTATTTATTTACAAATAATTAACAATAATTTTGTATTTCAATGAATGGATTTATAACAGTAAAATACTATTTATCACTCACGACTGCACAATTTATATCAGCGTGAACTATTTATTACCTCAGCGTCGAAATTAGAACTGTCGTGTAACGGAATCCGATTTGCTTGTATCGTAAATTCGAGTGTTCCCGAGTGGTCGCAAACATTCTACAACAAAATATGTCATAGTTCCCGGAATGATTACGTCACATCCGCCTTGGTTCTTTATCGCCGATGGCGCCTCAATTTCTATGGGGATTTCTGGAATATTCGCTATTGCCCTTCTCATTTTGTGCGTTCATTCAAAGTGTGTTGATAAACTTTATAATAATATACGGATTTCTCCACGATGATTTGATAAAGCTGGTGGGTTTGCGTTTAAATTTACTGCGACTGACAATTTTTGTATATTGCGATTTGTTATTAATTAAGGACGAAAAACTCCTTATTGCAAACTTAGTTCAGCAGCGCTCACACTAGCGAATATTTGAAATAAGCTCAAAATGTCCCCTCTTTGTATCGGTTTTAATACCATGGGGGGCATAGCTTCGGCTTCGGCGGCTGCGCCACCTCGCCTCACCCTGTTCCTACTCATCCTAGATAACGCTTCAGTTTCAGCAGCTCTGTCTTAGTAACAGGACGAAGCGAGACGGCCCAGCGGCTGAATGCGAAGTTGTGTCCCCTGTTATATTAAAAAGGATGCAATATGGGTCACAACTGCAGATTAAAACTTCGAATTTCTGCTTCATGAAGTCTATAGGTAGTAGTTTTCGAATTTCTGGGCGTTTCGCATTTTTCTGTACCTACACGAAATTTCTTCTTGAAACTTCCACGATTTAACATTTCGGATTTCAAGTTAAAAACATCAAGGTATTAAAAATAATACAATAGGGGACGTAGGTTCGGCTTCGGCGGCTACGCCGCCTCGCCTCGCCCTGTTGGTTTTCCCACACAACGCTCGAATTTCGGGCAGTTCCTCATTCAATCTTACACGATTTTCGAATTGTTTATCAAATTGCTTAATTAATTAATGGTTTTTATTATTCAGTTACTTTAGTTTAAAAAAATATGAAGCTGCAGTTTATGCAATTGATATTATGTTTAACTTTTTTATTAAAAGAAATGTCTTCAATTAATTTTTTAATTGAAAATTAAGTAGTTAAAATTTACCACCTCTTCAGATTAGCGTGCGGCATTCAATTTTTGACCTTCGGCTCTCAAAAATGGAATATCCTACAAAAGGGTCGTATCAATTTTGAATTAAATTAAGCGCTTTTAAATCTCATGCAGTTAAATTAAGTATTATGAGTAGGTCGACGTTTGATTAATTTTTATCTATACTTTACGTTTAAAAAATCCGCTTTTATGAGATAGTGACTGGTGACTTCTAAATTCATGGAGACAACCCTCCACTGTCCCGTCTAACCCATCAAATATGTGCCCTTAGATGTGGCAACCCTCTCGAATAAAATTTTCCAAACTGTTTCGCCATTTTCCGTTTCCGATGTATGCCTTTCGGGTTGAGCAATGCACCTGCAAATTGGCAAAGACTCGTAGACCGTTTCCGAGCGGAATTATCTCGCGTAAAAGTGCTTCCGTATACTGACGACCTCATCCGAGGAAGATTTAAGCGACTTAAGAAATGTATTCGAAAGACAATACTTATGTTTAAACTAAGTGTTAATCAGCAGTACCAAAACATAATTAAAATTCTCTCATTTCCAAAATCAAGATTTTTACTGTTTTACGTTTTACTCAGTGGTACGTTTTTGGAACAGTTATTAACAAGGTAGGTAGTAAGGATGTAGGTGCAGACGTCATTTTTGTAAATGCCATATAATATTAAAAATTTTAGAAAAAACTAAAATATTTCTAAAACCGTTCAGTTTGGAAATAAACCAAACTTAACTTTTACTTGGAGAAGATTAAAAAAAAAAATAATTGACATCGTTAGAAACATCTTAATTTCTTATTATTAATTTCGGGGCGTAAAATTTCATTGATCTTTGCGTTCTTTGTTTACGTCGTTACTTACAGCACTAAGGAAAGGAGACGTTGATAAATAAGTTTTGTCTTGGAAAATTTGGGCTGAACAAACTTGAGTCGTTCAATGGTTCCATGGTGAACCTGAACATACTTTGTGCCTATATCAGCACAATCCAGCTCCTCCAGATGCTTAATGACCTCAGGTAGAATTTCCCTAATTACTTTGGTTGTGTATCTCATTATGAGAAAACTCTCATTGTGAATGAATGCAGTATCAGACGGGCTAAACTGAAATAAAACAAACAACGGTGCCCGCAGTAGAGCCAGTGAAACGAAAAATGATAAACAATTAAGCAAAGAGGAAACACGGTAATTAATGAACTCAATTACTAACCTTCCAACGAATTCACTTCCGAAAGGCGTGGGAAAGATATCATTTGCACGTCACACAAGTTAACAGATTTCTGTACGCCATTTATTATATAAATTTAAATAACTAAAATGTTAAGAATTACGGTAACATAAAGATTATAATGGAAACTCACATTATTTTTTAAAAACTAATGATCGGCACTGAAACTAATAGGTCATAATTTAATTTAGCGACAAATAATTCATTAGCAATGTTATCAAGGATTTTTACTTAGCTTAACGGTAATGATCAAATTATTGTCAACTGGAAAACAATTAAGTCACAGCGAATCCATTAAAAATTTCATATAATATTATTTTTCCTGTATATCGTAACGACTAAGATTTGGAAAAGTTTATCTTCGGTCGTGAGTAAGAAGTTTTGTTTTCGTAAGCTAATTAGCTTCAAGATAAGAAAACACAGATTTTAATTTTGCTGATGTAATTTTTATAGCACGATCCATGATACATTAATGACTATTTTTCAAACCTCAAAATTGATACATACTCTCTTTGGATGAGCGTTTTCGTTGTGGAATAAATTGTTTCGCCTTAAAATGGTATTCCAGCCAATTAATTCTCTGAACTCTGTTTGAAAAGCCCCACTTTCTTCTCTAGTTGTACAAATAACTATTTCCGTCTGGACGTATGTACAGTGTACGTGCGTGCGTGCATACGTAGGCAATTTTCCGAGGTAACGGCTCGAAAGACTGTTCAAATTTTGGATATGTATATTAAGCATACGAAAACGAAAAATAACGGGCCGGATTTTTGCAAAAAAAAATTTGGAGCGCCGCCGCAACGGCATCGAATTTTTTTTTCAAGTAGCAACCTAAAACTTTTATTAAAGTATTTTAAATACCTTATTTTTTTGTATAATTTTTTATAAAAAAAACGGAGAAAAAATGTCAAAAAAAACTAAAAAAAATACTTCTCTGCACTCGATCGAAAAATTTCGATAATTTGTTATTAAAATATGTCACAAAAATACCGGCATTTTGAGAACTATTATATTTTGCGCAAATTATTATTAACAATGGTGAGTAGACAAACTCATTTTAACCTATTTTTACCACCCCCATATAAAAAAAATGCAAATTTTTTCTTCGCAATTAAAGAAATTACTTAACACAAATTTCTACCGCCATCTTGATTTTTTCTGCTACACATTTTTTTAATAAAATAGTAATCTATGGTAAAACGTATGTACCATGATAATATTTTTGTTTACAACAAGAAAAAAGTTGTAGTCGCCATTTTGCCGCCATCTTGATTTGGAACTTTAGTAGCCGAATTTCGAGGTGGTGAGATTCAGTAGGGTTCAATTACCCTAAAAACACTTCACCAAAATGTCTCAAGATTTGCCGTAAGTTAAGATCTCAAAATGGCCGGCCGGACTAGTAAGGACAACTGAAAAATAAACCATAGTTTCCTGTGGTGTAACGATAAACGAAACCTAAAACTGAATTGTAATTTGCAAAGTAAATAGACATTTTGTAAATGCGAGAATTAGTTACATGTAATTCTTTCAATATGATCGTATCTTGGGGTCACATTTATGAATATAGTGATACAATTTCCTTTACGGCACAAATGTCTTTTTATCAACAACGTTGGAAAATTGTCTCCATTATTTATTTTCGTAAGTGTTTCACATGTAAACTCTTACGACAAATGCACGTTTCTTGTTGTTTACCGAATTAAGTTGACACAAAACAAACTTACTTGCGCCACCACGTCGTTTATTATGGTGGTAGTTTCGTACATAGCACCAATAAGATTCCATGATTATAGTTCGCTAATCCCTTAATTCAGATTTACACGTTGCCTTCTTCCAATCAAAAAGCGGCACGATGCACCCTAAAGTTTATGATAATTCTGAGTTGTAATAAAAGTTATTCGACGGCATAACAAAGGCTAATCCACATTCTACCTATTCCCTCAAGTTTTCTGGACAATTAAGGGAAAGTCGATATTCTCCGAAAAAAGAAGTAGTCGTTATTTCAAAGTTATTTTATTTTATTGCAAACTCTTTCTGGCGTTTACGACACATACATGCGCTGGAAACCCACATATACCATTTTACACGATCCTTATTCCTAAATAACTTCCTTCTATACACAGATCTATATTTCAGAAAAAAATACGCCATATTCGAGATCAAGTATGTCCAACAATATTTATGTGCAATTTCTCTTTATATTCAGCCAATTTTCTTTTAACTATACCGTCCTACATTTCAGGTGTTCGCGGTGGACTTCAAGGACCCGGTGCCATCAGTTATAACGGATTTGAAGAAAGTGGAACAATTCCACCATTGGGATCGCCGCATCACACCCCAAAGTCATCATCATTACCTTATATAGACGATACCACACCTACAAATGTAACCTCCTTTGTCGGAAGATCTGCATTCCTCAGCTGTCGCGTACGAAATCTAGGAAATAAATCGGTAAGTTTCGTGTATCTCTTTGCAACACTTCGAATTCAATTTTAAAGCGAAATGTTATTTAGTCAGTAGAGAAACAACCCATATTGTATATTGCGAAATGAGGGACGGTCGAGCCAAATTGAATTCGTTCTCGAATTCTCTCTAAGCTGTGCCAGCACCATCTGAATTTCACTCAGCTTTCCATGTAAAACAACCGATTACAATTTGATTTATATTTCGTAAGTGTTATATTTGCCATTAAATGACCGCATAGATATCCATAATCACGTTTATTTACCCTATAAAACGCCCGTCCGGATACTTTTTCTCTTATACATTTGAAACGAACATTATTATTTTCGTAAATGGCCGTAAACTAAAATTATAGTTGGCTTAAATTGAAACTTAATTTAACAGCGATTGTTACATACGTTTAGCTCGTAATATTCGTTTTGTCAAACGGCTTTACGACAATATCGAAATTTATCGTCCTCTACGCTATAGCTAAATGAAAATATTTAAATTGGAAATCTTCCCAATATCTTTTCAATATTTTTCCTCTAGCCAAATAAAACTAACCCTCAGCATACACTCCCACAAAGAATAAATCCTGTACAATCAACAAATATAGTATTTTTTCAATCTGAGTTATCCTGTTTGTTTCCTCCCTTGATACAGTCTGTACAATATTAGCTAAAAATCAACCCTAGCGTATATAGAGATACTCTATTTGTAACCAATCTCAATGTAAATATAACGGTTAAATTTACCCTGCAGTAATAGTGTCACAAGATTAGCTAATGCCATACAATAAAAATAGACTTGCCTTTATAAACCTAAGCCTCCTCCTTTCACCCTCTACCGCATTTATGACGAGTTGACTACTTAAATTCGGTCCACTTCCGGATGCACCCGATTAATTTACGTTATAATGTTATTTGATGTTGATTTTGTTTAAATAATTGTTTTGTTTCTTTTGTTGTAGTAATTTAAATTAGGTAAGCAGGTAGAATTATGTGCGTAGTATTTATCTCACTTCCTTCTCCGGGCTTAGATAAGAAGTTTTCCTATCGCTGTAAAGCTAATTAGATTCCAGAGAAGGACGTGTATATTTTTAACGCAGGTGCACATTATTCCAAGACGGTGTAGTATTTTGCAAATGAAGAAGGAAGGAAGTAAATGGAAAAGGAAAAGGTTTTAAATAAGCTTTAAATCGCTATTTTCTCAGGTAGGAATTGCTTCACTATATTTCTGCCCATCCCAACACAGAAAAGGTTAGAAACAATGAAAATGGCCGAAGCCGTAATTATCCAGTATAGACTTCCTCGTTTCTTGTTGAATATATGCTAATCCAGTAAAGGCTGGAAAGGTTTCTGGAAGCAGGTCGTGAGAGGGAGGAGGAGGTGATTCAAATGGTACACATTATCCATTCGGTTGTAGGAAGATTCGCTACAGAAAATTCGCCCCCAGAAATCTCGCTGTCCCAGAAGATTTACCTCGCAAGATTCTCCCCCAGAATATTCGTTCCCGGAGAATTTGCCTTCGGAAAGTTCTCCCTCAAAATATTCGTCCGGAAAATTGACCCCCGAAAGTTTCGCCCTTGTGGAGTTTGCTCTCCACCAGCAACTCAAGAAACATTCACATTCAGGGTTGATCTTGAGAAGGTCGTCGTTGAAATAATTGCTATGCATAGCCTGTGTTGCGTTCAATCAGTGTAATTACGATTGTGTAAACTACGTCCATTGGACGTTTTATTTGATTCGGCAATAACAATGTGAATTTTATTTATTGTTAACGTCAAATGTTGGTTAGAATTTGGGATTGAGCACAATCTTGATCACATTGGTTGTATTCGAGGACAATGTTTATATTATATCAAAATTATTTAGTTATTTGATGTTTGATTTTGTTTAAACAATTGTTTTATTTTGTTATGATAATTTAAATAATTTTATCAGAATTATAAGCGTACAATTTATCTCAGGTTTTTCTCCGGTCGTAGATAAGAAGGTTTCAGATCGCTGTAAAGCTAGTTAGATTCCAGAGAAGGACGGGTTATTGCCGATGTTTTTAACGCGGGTGCACATTATTCCAAGACGGTGCAGTATTTTCTAAAGGAAGGAGGAAGGGAGTAAATGGAAAAGAAAAAGGTTTTAAATAAGAGAGCCTTTGGATTTCAACTTATCAGTTAAAGGGAGTTTTTCTACTATCAACGGAAAAGTGCTATAATTGTAATTACAACGAAGTCAGTGTCGTCTAGAATGAAGTTTCGAAGGAATATCACTACTTATAAAAAACATAAATCACAGTTACGACCGGAGATTTTGTATTACTGACACAATTCAGATTTCTTTAATTAATTATTCCATCGGTCGCTTGTTGCGTGGTATGTTACTCAAGCCCTGAGTGCCTATTTTTTCATTTTATTTGACTGCTTTATGTAAAAAAAACTCAAGTTCTCAAGTTTTATTTCGTACCCAGAATTACATCAATTGAAAATGTGTTAATTCTTTGGAATTTTAGAGACTGCTACGGCTACTGAATTCCTAAAATTAATTACGACAATATCGAGATTTGACGCACCTTAGAAAAATTATAACTATTTCTTTTAAAGGTTTTTAATGATTAATGGGTTCTCGTTTACAACTAGCCGGCCCGTGTGGCGCAGCTCAGTTGAAACTGGACTGTGGTGCTAAGGACCCCTGGTTCGAATCCGGGTTCGGGCATGGATATTTGTAAATGTATAGTGGGTTGGGTTGGTAGAGCAGCCTTGGCCGCAATCCTGCCCACTCAAAAATAAAGGCAAATAAATAAAATAAATAAAACCAAAGAAAATATAGTAAACCGGATAGGCGCCACGTAGCCTAATAGTTAATTTAAAAAAATAATATTGAAGGCACAAGGCAGCCTAAGAGATCCTGGTTCTGATCTTGATAAAGCCAAAGGGGCAGAGGAATTGAGGGGGTAGAAAATAAACAATTATTGTAGACACTTGGCGATGACAATTTAAAACAAACAAAAAATATAATAAATTATTTCAAAATGTTATAAATAAAACCTGTCTGTAATGGTATGCACCCAAACAGACACCTACTTAGCTAGCTCAATTACCACCCTTAGGTTAGTTTTATTTTTAAATTTCTCTCAACAATAACATTGAGTTACATTTTTTATAAATTTGGAAGAGCCGAATGTCTCAATCAAATGCTGTAAATTCCACTGAAATCACTACTAAAATTTTGAATTGAAATTAACATTGGGATAAAAAAGAACTAAAAAAACCTGACACACAAATTGAACTCTATCTGGGTTTCAAATTGACAGATAATTGTTTAATAGAAAAGAAATTACAACAATTTATTCTAGCACACTTTATGCGAACGAAAACCGTTACAAAACCAAACCTCTAAGAAAACATTTTAGGCTAGCAACAGTACACCCCGTTTGTAAAACGGAAAATCGACAAAACACTTCAAAAGATTCAAATAATTAAAAATGCTGATCGGGTGATACAATTTTAAATTAAACAACCGTTTGATAACTTGACAGTGGAACCGCATGCGTAACAATTTCAGGTGGAAGAACTTCTTTATCTGGTGAGAACTGCCTTAAAAATTTAGCGCTTTTACAATCGAGCCGAAAAACAACCTCGTGTATTTCCCAATTTTCGTAAGTAGACACCACCTCTATTCAGCTATTTCATTATCGAAGTTTTCCGACGATACACGAAACACTGCTCCGTCGCACGTATTGATAAACTTATCTTGCACCTAATATTGTCATCGCAGATCCAATTAACTTTTCCAAAAACCTCTTTTTTAAACAAAGATCTGACCGAATTAAACTTTTCACAGTGTTCAATTACATTTTACGCGTTTTAGATAAGAAATAGCATTGATTAAACAATTACTAACTTTTCCATAAATATAAAAAAAACAATTTCTGTGTCTATTTGGAGTAAAATTCCTGGATCCTATGAAACAAACTTGAATAATTTTACATGCAGGATGTCCCGATTGCAATTTTTAATACCTAAACCGAAAATTACGGTGCATGTACATTTTTCACTACAGGGTGGCTCGCTCTCATCTTCGGCATTGAGTTGATCAAAAAACCTTACGACCCTTTTTCAAACCTTTTAACAGTGATGCAGTTTAATTTGTCATAGCAACTGCTGATGAATTCACAGACACCAAGCCAAGACTTTAGTTCTTTATAAAACCGTATAAATTCTTGACGAGTATATCGTAAACCAATGACTGCATGGTCTTGATTTACTATACGCTAGAATTCACATAATTCTATCGATCCATAAAGTAAGCTTTATGTGCAGCTCTTACGTAAATATTATTTATGAACGTAAATGTATGGGTGATAACCTCAGAATTTTTGTAGTGGAGCGCACTATAAATGGGAAAAATGGGCGAACTTAAAGTACCGCCCGTCTTGAAAAACAACATTATTCAGAATATAAGAGGCACTGCAGTTGCAAGTAATGCGCCATCTGTCTTGATTCCCTTAACTTTTAGTTAACCACCTTTGTTCCTGGTTCGTTTTGGGTCAGAGTAAGCGAGACAGTTTCGCGTATGTGAAATTTTTTTGAATTTCATATTTTGACTTATGCCCCTTATTGTAGAGTTGGCAAAAAAAGCAAAATAAATGTAGCGAGTAAGTTTCTACGGATTGTCGTTTATTTAGGTTAAAAATGTCATTTTTAACTTGGCATCTGATTTTACTTCTTGTTGCAAAGTTTTAGTAAATACCGATATCATTTTTGCACGCCTGAATGAATTCTTCCTAAAAGGATTCTAAGTTCAAGGGACTCGTTTAAAAATAAGTCGACAAATCATATTGCTCAGCCAACTCGACAAGGTTAAAGGGAAATATATTTCTTGCGATTCGTACTTCTCTTAGAGGACGAAAAATAATATTAAATAGTATGTATTTTATCGATTCGTGTAGAACGTAGGGGCATTCAGGTGTGATGTGCACAATTTTACAACCGATTATTCACCATACCACCAAAATATTTTCAAAATGGAAACTTTTAAAGATGTTTTCATTCTTACACCAAACTAAAATATTGCAAATACAATTTCAAACTCCATAACTAGGTTTAAATCTGGCAACTTTAAATACTTATAAATTTTAAGCTCTGGGGAAATTAGAAAACTTGCGGCATCTTATTTTCTTGCACAGCACGCTAATAAAAATTACGATATTGCGAATATATTTATAATATTGAAATTCATGATTTGAAATGCTTATAAATAAATATGCCAAAAGGTCAATGAAAGGACGCGTTCACATCCTCTAACTTACTAGTTTCCATTTGCACCTAAAATTACTCAATACTTTTGCACAATAAAGGATCAGGTTTTGTCTTTGCGCTATCTCAAAATGTAAATAGCTCCTTTGATGTAACGCGGAACAATTTGATACAATTTTAGTCGCTGGTATTGGTTTATTTACATTTCAGAATTTAAATTTAATTAATTTAACTTTCATCGTTAAGGATAATGATTTTTTAATGCCTACGCCGTAAAGTAAGTTGAGAGGCGGCCTAATTATAATTAAGACTAATGTATCACGCACCAAATTGTTTTATAATTTGCGAAGGTCTCATAATAAGATTCATTTCGTAGTAAATTCATAAACCAAGGCGCGTCTTTTCAAGGAATCCCTTAAATTCTCCTCTATTTTCCGAAATATTGGTCTCTATTACATTGCGTCTGATCACTTTCATCTTAAGGAAGCGTGTTTTAGCACTCCTGGGGAAGCCGAATTTGAACTGACATTCCACAGCAATGCCTGAAGGTGTCGTCCTTTCCAAAGAGGCATTCTGTGTTCTCGAAAGTATTCGACAATATATGATTGTCGCCTTTTCAGACTGCAACTGTACGACACGTTGATTTATTGGCAATGCAGTTTCATATATACGCAGGTATAATACGTAATTGAATCGCGAACAGCATACTACGTCACCTTCATATGCATGTTATTGACCTCCCCTACGCCGCCCCCCCTCACCCCTGATTGGATTAGATGCAGAAGTAAAAACTGCCAATTTAAAATCTCACCTAATGACGAGTTACTTCCAAACAGCGTAATTTGTATAACCTGTGGACCGTGTAATTGCCGTAAAACGAATACGATGGTCGGTCTGATAACTGAATCCAATAGTCTACGCTTTAAACACGTGTACGTCTATTCCAAATCGGTACAAATATAGGCTTTTGGGTGCAATTTTTCAACCTGTGAAGGTTATTGGCTTCTTCACATTTAGCGATAACGCTGACATTATGGAGGCGGGAGTGTATCCTGTGCAACATGTTGCAGCATGGTAGTAACGAACCGGGTTCCGTTGTCACTCATTAGCCTGCGGGGGGGGGGGGGCGGTAGAAGCATTTGCAGTAGCTAATGCGAAGAACTCTGCCCACCGTAAGGAGATGTGTCTTGTATAATAAATATCCAATGTCCATTTCTCTTTCACCGGGCCTCTTGTGGATCTTGTGGGAAGGGCCAGTGATACGGTACAAAATCACAGCTGCCTTGCGGGTGGCATGCGCGTGGTGGTCGACATTTCTACGGGACCCGAGGGCTCCTCTTTCCGTTGTCGAATAATTTCGGATCAGGAGGCGGCTGGCGTATTCGATCGGGTTCCAAGTGCCCTGGGAGCTTGCAAAAGCGCGTCCGGAATCGGCGTGGTATAGTATTGGGGCCGGGGTGATTAACCTTTTTAGTTTTTCGAAGGCGTTTTGCTGTTCTCTCAAGTCTATCGGGCGTCCTTCTTGAGCAGTGCGATCAGGAGTTTTGCAATGACCGGGGACAAAGCGTCGGTACCATGACCAGGTCTGTAGAAACGACATCAGTTGTTTGACGTTCCGGGGGGTGTGCATTTGATGTATGATCTATCGCTATTCCTTCGTGTGTGATTACGTGTCCCAGATACTGAACTGACACTTCCGTCTGAAGACGTTCTCCAGGTCATGGAGATGCTGGTCGAAGTCTGCCCAGAGCACAATTAGTACGTCCAAAAACGCAGGAGGGTGACACTTGCGATATCGAGTCGAAAGCGATCGATCGATTAGTCTCTGGAAGGTGGCGGGCGTGCCGAAGTTTTCCTTTAGCAGGGTCGTTGCATCTTTCCAAGTGTGAACGGACTCTTTCGCTCCTTGGTTCCGCGTTTCAATGGAGTAAGTTGGAATAGCATTTTCGTCATGCTTCTTGTCGCAGTCTCTGTAGCCCGTCATAGCATCGATGAACGCGTGAATGTCCTTTCCGTCGCATCCGAACCTCGAGGGGCACTTGGAGAAGGATCCCCTCGCCAGCTTGTTGGGTTGATCTTCATTAGGAGCTGGATCTGGTCCATCGTGAGTGTATGTGGTGGTTCTTTCTGTTCGCGTTTGTTCTTCCAGAATTTCCGCAGTCAGACAATGACACTAAATGCTCTTCTTTAGAATAACGCACGGAAAAAATAGAAAGTTTACGCGGTATCAAAATTAGAGGGTAAAATTTTTCAATCAATTGTACGACTGGTGGAATTGTAAATGTCTGAAAGTAATTTGTAGATTGGCAATCATATTTTGTTCTCTATTTGAAGTCTATTGCGCATTTTCCTTTCAATAGTTCTTGGAAACTGTGACAACCTCGGAGATAACAAAAGGGTAAATACTCTCTTAATCGGGGCTTTTCTAACCAAAGATTCTGACGATATTCACATTAATGAATATCTTATCGCACAACTAACTTTCTCCTACAAACTTTACAATTAAGCAAGACTGACTGTCTTTTCAAATACGCTCAAATACCGCAACGTTTCGACGTCCACCAAACGAACCTTAACATTGAATGAACTGCACACCTGTTTACTTCGGCGCTAACACGTCCTTATCTTGAAACTGGTTAGCTTGCGTCGCGTTAACGGAACTTCTTACCGAAACGACCGAAGAAAAGCACGTGGTAGAGTTTTACAAATACTTCCAGATGAATATAATACTTAATTTTTTAACACGTAATTTAAATTGACAATTTCCGAAACAAATATTTAAACAACAAATAAATAATGCATATTCAGTTTCATGACCCTATCAGGTCATAGACCTTATTTTTACCGCAGTCATTTTGTGAAGTTACATCTTCGATAGGGTTGCTGGTAAAAATTTCCCCCTCCTTCACCACCCAGTTAGCAAACTGCAATTCTAATTATTATTTGAATTGGTTTTGGTTAAACTTTATACACGCTCGTGTTTAATTAGGTAAGAATGTCGCCCAATAAAAACTTTCTGGCAATTCAATATTAATTTCGCACGTCGGAACACGTATTAGCGTATTCAATCACATTTCCCTTCGAGCTTATTGTCTTAAACAAGGACGTTTAATTCAACAAACAATTCCACTGAGTGCGCAATTGTGGGTTAAATTAAACAGAAATTCCATTTTATGACGGTCAATTTCCATTATAGCCTACAATATGTATTTGCGGACACACAACCAGCCAGCAATTCGATAGCATAATATACTCTTTTATTTTAAAAAGAACCTTCATTTATAAAAGGGAGAAAATTCGTGTTTTCAGTTCAAATAAAATTTGAGCTTTTAGCAAAAAGTTGCCTTTTGGTAGATATACTTTACATGATAACAACTGAGAGATAACAACTGTCCTTTAAATTTCGCAGAGGATTACTGTTATCCTTCCTCCGAACTTCCTAACTTACAGCATTCTTTTCTTCTAAAACTGTCATAACCGTAGCTAGGTGTAAATCAAAAGTTTTAATACGAGGAGCTGTGCGTTTTAAGTGACAAATCTTGACAGACACTGTGATTAAAAACGGTGATTTTTAGATAAGGAAACGCCAGCTTCCTTGTAAATCTATATGATTTACTAATGCTAAAGGCTCAGAATCTCTTTCTAATGTTCATCGATTTTTCGTGTACCGCTACACATTTTTCCATCGATCGACTTAATTTATAATGCGTTTCCACCAACATAACATTTGTATACACCTCCAAACTGCTCCATTAATCGCTGTAGTTGAGCTTACAAGTTACGTCAAACTTAAGACGTACGAGCACACGAGCTTCACTGACCTCCTTGATATATTTGTTTGGAGTGTTTTCAAAGCTCTTTCGAATATTCATCCAAATCTTTTCAATACTTTCACCTATTCCCTCTTTAGCCGCTCGCAAAATATACAAAGTAACCAATTACGGGTTCTCAATCAATCAAGTTGAATTAAAGTAGGGCACAGACGCTTTAGAATCACGTACCCGAATTGGAAGCTTGCTAATAAAGGAACACACACTTTTTCAACGTATACTTTGTAATTCTAGGGGTATTGTATCAAATGAATACAATATCGTGTAGAGAAAGGTTGTTTTTTTTAATTTTAGTTAAACTGTACAGCATTAAAAATTTATACTGTGTTGTATTGTTCGTCTGTATTCATTCATACGCACAAATACGGCATGAAAATCACAATAAATCTTAGTTGAGGTTTGAACGTGAAAGAATCATTTAACTGCAATAAAAATTGCAGCACAGCAACACCACGCAACAAGCGATCGATAGTAATATTAATTAACTTTTTCAATTTTGCTAATCGCACTTGAATAATTGCGATTTAGACGACACTGGGTTCGTTGTAATACGATATAAAATTTGGTTCTTTGATGATGGAAAGCTCCTTTTAACGGGTACTGACTCCTTCGTAAACTTTCCTTCCATCACGACGATATAAATCTCTACTTGTAGAACTCAACTAACTGCGATAAAAACTTTCCAACTGTCTCGCAATAATACGCATAAAGGCGTCAAAACTGTCAATCACTAAAACAATAACCGGCTACGTAAAAAACATCGATTAACATCCACCTCCAAACAAGCAACAATTGACCCCCACGATTAACGCCCGTCTCCTCTATTGAAAACCATTTCCCTTTCTTTTTAACCTTCTCCTCCACTTCCTTAACAGATTAACGCGTCGTTAAACGATAAATTGCACTTGGGTTTTCGTATCTTGAAACTAATAAGCTTACGCCGCGATAACAAACCTTCCGATCTGCGACCGGAGATAAACTTTTACAAATCCTACGCAATTATTTAGAAATTGACATGATTATGGCACCCTTAAGCTATTGAATTGACACCAAATTAATAAAAAAAACAATATATTGACCAAAAGTTTTAAGAATGAATAATTACAAATTGCTCGCTCTTATACTAAACTCCATATCGGAATAATGGGTGATATGTACCCCTTCGGGAAAAAGATCGGTATGGGCCCCCCAAATTATTTTAGAGCAAAAATGTATTAAGGTTTTTGTAGAAAAAATTTTTTACGCCAATCAACCGTATTAGTTTTCAATTTTTTGCATAATAAAGATGGAAAATTGGAAAAATAAAACCCGCATCTTTTTCAATAATCTGCGATGCCATACCACCTCTCGAAATTGTACTTTTTAAACTCTTGATTTACCTACTTGACAAAATGTCTATTTGACAGTCTTATATACGGAATTTAACACATAATGATAATTTTTCCGGAGCGTGTGACAGCAAAATTGAAGTTTCGTGCACTTTGATCGGGGTATAATTTCTCTCGAACTACTGATGAGTGACTCGATTAACGTCACGCCTTCTCTGCCTAAGGTAATTCGTGCTCTCGTTTCCGTTTCTTCACTGATTTTCGGTCGTGAACTTGGTGGAATACTCGAGCGAAGTAACGCTCATAATGCCCGAAAAAACAACTTTATTTTGGGACCACGTCCGTGATGTCCTGGTGGTCCCCAGTACTATTCCCCCGGAACGCGACCTACTCTTTCAATTTCACTAAGACCACCCACAAAACGGTGGCCATTTTTCATCATTAGCCAATCTGCTTCTTTTAGACCAACGAATCAAATCCTGATTTAGCTATTTTGGTCACGTAAAAGACATTAAAATTGGATTTCCGCCCGTCAGACTGACGCTGACAACTTTTCTAGGCGATTAACCGGTCACGACGCATCCAGAAACCATTGACCCGTAAAATATAGATCGCCAAATTAAATCGGAAACTATTGACACCTCTACGGAAACTGAAACACGGTGCTATGCTGACCAAAGGAGAAGCTGATGACGCCATGGCCCATGACTACTATACTACACCACCTATCCACCTGTTCAAGAGCCCTCTGCATGAGCACCTTCACGGTGTTTGGCAGTATTGCAGTTATAACGATCGCGAGATCGTCCGCGTATCCCTGCACATACGCTTAGAGTGCGAAGGAACCCGTCTAGTACCAGCCACCACAGCAGTGGACATCCTCTAGTGACCGAGGAGCTCATCTCCGTCGTCCCGATTGAGAATATAATGACCCTGCTTCCGAGCATGGCGCGGATCCATCTTACGATTCACCCATCAATGCCAAACCATTCAGCTGATTCAATAATGGAATCGAGCGTGGTGTTGTTAAACGCACCCTCGATATCTAGGAACGCTCCCAGGGTTACCTCCCGCTAGATATTCTCTTCTCCGGCCTGCAGACGACGCTGTGAAGAGCCGTCTCCCAGGACATACCAGCCCTGTAAGCATGTTGGAAGGGATGTAGTGGTCTAAGAAGGCTAAGATGCTTACTACCCTCACTTACTGCTATTATTTTTAATTAAAAAAATGTGGTATTGTTTGCGTTTTGTCCGTCCGTCTGTCTGTCCGTCCGGACTTACTTCTGTGGTTTTAAACAACTTTTTGAGGAATGGTCCTAGAGTCTTAGAATTTTTTGCAATACGTAATCTATACCTTGAAGGTGTGTCATATGGTTATCAAATTTTGCTGTTTTAAGGGGGGGACTCCCCTCCCGCCCAAGAATTATTTCCTGAGCTGTTTTTAACGGTAAAACGTGCATATTCACTTTTACATGCGACAACCAACTAACCTGAGATTTTGCATACGCCAAGCAACATTTGGGTGGGGGGGGGGGGGGGGGCGAATACGCGTTCTACCCTTCATGGTATTCTAATGAAAGGTCTAGCCGAAATTAATTGGTTTGTACAAACTATAACTTTCCTGCGCGACTCTGGGAACTGATTTCGTCCTTCATGGTACTCTAATGAAAGATCTCAAAGAAAGGGATTAATTTCTAATTCTCCTCCTCGACCCTTATCGTGATCGAATATAAATAATTCCTTATATCTCAAGAACAGACTGTCCGAGGAGGGTACTCACAAAGAGCGGTTGGGATGTCTAGAAGAAATATATCTACTGGTGATGTCAAAACTTTAAGAGGAAAGTACCCACAAAGGCAAAATGGTTTGTCTTGACGAAACATAGGTATTGATAAAATCGAGGCGAATATCTTGAGGACGAAATGTCGGAAGAGGGTACTCATAAAAGGCAAGTGGAACGTCAAAATCGTCGATAAATATAGTAAACGCAACCGCTTACTAAGCTATTTCGGTTTTAAAAAATGCGCTTTATTTGCACATGAGTTTAATGGGTGTTCCCATTGTTTCCTAAGAAACAATAACTTTTAGGCACTCGGTAATAATCATTTGATCATCATCAACTTGTCAGAAGGTTGGGAATCTGACCCTAAATAAAATAAAAGCGTTTTTTATGAATATTTTCAAGAACAGAGCGGTGTGAACATTTTCACGCTATACGAAAAATGTGCTTGAATTACGTCACCAAAAACATAATAAGAAGGAAATATTTTATCTAAAAGACGATTTTTACTTTCAAAAACATCAAGCTAAATTCGACCCATTAAATGAAAAATGCGAGGATTCAACTGGTGACATCTTTAAAGCGCCTTTAGCCATTGAAATCGTTCGGAACATTTTATCTATCAATTTTACTTACGTTTCATTTTTAAACAAAATACCAGAGCACTTAGAGAAATTTGACTGATAGTAATTAATGCGTTGCAATTCCGAGAAATGCCTAAACATTATTTTTGCGGAAGCTTGCCTTCTTGGCTGGGAATTAGAATTAATATAAATGTGAACGTTTCTAAAAAGAATCGCCGCGTCTAAGGACATTCAATATACTTTATTTCTGTGAAAATCCTACGGCACTTTTTAAACCACCAATTTCCGCTCTTGCTCAGTGGTCGAAACCTGATCGTTTCAGGTGTAAATTTTTAGCACGAATCATTCTGAATAACTTTACGACCATGAAAGGGTTAGTCAAGTCAGTCCTAGTCTCTAAATGGTTTACTTCTATTTTGTATATCGTGCTTTCAACTGTCAATGAGACAAGTTGTCGGGATAAAGTTGAACAATATGCGATGATAAAGCTTTGAAAACTATTCAGTTTTACGGAACAGATTCGAACGTCAAAGCTGCTTTAAAAGAAATCTTAATTAAATTAAAACCTTTTCGTGTATTCAGCCTTTCAGCTCCCGTAACAATAATCTAGACAATTGAGAACGTACAAAAGTTAGAATGGTATTTTAATTTATGAGTGGCACAAAGTTTTTCTTTCTTCGCGTAATTATTTACCGCTCCTTGAAAAATGCTTACTTAAAATAAGCTCGTGAATAATTTACACATCGCTATATCCTAAAAGAAACTTAAAAACTTTTCAGCGTCTTTCTATTAGATTTTCTTCTTCGGCCGAACTGACAATTGCCGATCCGAGGTCATTAATTACGGCTTCTCTGTTTTGGTCCATTTTATACGTCGCCGTTGGGTCCCGTGAAACCTTTACCCAATAAATTCATTCGCATCTTGGAACAAGAAAAAGACGTATACCCTAACGTTTATGTAGACGTATGATGGGGGCGAAATTAATTTGGTTTTGAAAGTTGTATGTTTAGAACTTTTCCATTTAATTTTTATTTTCGCTAAAGGCGGTTGTTATGCAATTTTCACTAAGACACCTTTCATTCTATGCTTATTTTCGGAGAACAATAATGCTTTATATGGTTCGAAATGTGATTGATAGCGACAGTGGGTTATTGTGATCGAGTGACTGGTGAAGCTTTTTGTTTAGTTTAGATTAGTAGATAGATAGGTTTAAATCCTTTTCTAGGGACAATGAGAACCACAAACAAGTGGGAACTAAGAAGGAGATTCATATCAAAGGTGGACGACAATAGGCGACATCTAACGGAGGGATTTTACAACACCTGTTACAAGGTGTTTAGAGACCGTGAGAACCACAAACAGTGGGAAACTAAGAAAGAGTTTCATATCAAAGTATGTGGACGACAATAGGCGACATCTAACGGAGGAATTTTACAACACTTGTTACAGGTTGTTTACAGAATAGAATTTTTACGTTACAAAACTTCTATTTTACCTCCAAAGGTTGAATCCAGTTGATCTTTTCTCTTTTGGGTGCATTTAGGAATAATATGATCTCAGCTTTTTGTAAGTAGTGGTCACTGGGGGCCAAATCAAGACTGTACCTAAGATGATCAATGATTTCCCACTCGAATTTGACGCTGAGATACGCCGTGGTGTGGACCACGTGAGGGCGAGCAGTGTCATGGTGCAAACGAACTCGCTTTGTCAACCGGCCCTTAGATTTGTATAGCAGCTTGAATTTCGTCACGTGGGAATCACGTTTAAAACAAAGAATATACTTATCGAAAGAGCGAAATAGGTGTACGGAAAAAATAGCGGGTATGCAATGATTTTTGTAAAATTCACCAATTCATCTCGATAACTAGGTTGATGACTGGCCAAAAATGATGACAAATAATTCTTAATTTACCCACCGCTGGCTCAAGCATAAAACATATTCTTATATTTATACCTTGTTTTTTCTGCTTGGCCTTTATCTGCTTTGAAAACCTGAGATTCAAATTCTAATGCACCGGTTTGATCTAATTCTAATAAATATGCAATATGCGAACTACTTAATTGATTGAATATAATAAAAGCAAAGGCGAACAATTTCTATTTTTCTTTACATTATCCTGGATACAAAATCAATTAAACAAAATAACTCAAAGTTTTTTGGTTTCGATGCGGAATTCAATACAAAATCGGTTTCATGCAAATAATTCTCATATGTCGATTCCCTTAGGAATATTAAAATTACTTCAAATAAAATTATTATGCAAATTCTTAAACATAATCGGTACAGATAAAAAAAAATTAGAATAACTTACAGGAATTGTCGTAGATGAAATTTCTTTCAGATTAAAATTGGTCTTATCTCTCCTTGCAAAATGCTGCTCCCTTTAAAAATATGGAAACATGTCACTTAAATGGTACAGTTGACTCCGGGATAAATGCAAAACAAAAAATGTCCCTACGTATTGCGAATCAGAAACCGGTTTCAATTTCGCGCAAGTAATACTCGGGATTGTAACTAAGAACAGAAATAAAATACCAATATTCCGCTGTGTTGATACTAATTTTGCCCGATTTATTAACCATTTTTTGTTGCGGGTAAAAGCACCGGTTAATTGTCTTTAAATTTCCTGCCGTATGCCGTTGTATAGAAAATTTTATTTATCGCACAAGGCGTTGTTCAACGACGTCCCTAAAAAACTTGCTTTTAACCAGCCGTTACTGTTAGCAATTAAAAAAATAATCTTTTCTGTTTATCACAATGAGTTTTAATGTTAGTTTATTTATTCGAGATTTGATTTTAAAAGCGCGGCTACTCGAAAATGTTCCTTCGCGTAAATTTTATCACCCGTAAACAACAATTACAAATAAGGCTAAAAATATCGTCCCAGCACAAAATTAAGCTTATCTCGTACTTTGTCACCCATCTGGTTTCAGTTAATGCTTCTTAACGACGCGCCTGAAATTTCTCAACAACTCAAAAGAAAACTAGTTATGTACACTTAACAGTGCACTGAAAATGGTGCGCTAAGTTTCTCAAAAAACCGTGTAAGAAACTACTGACCAATTGAGATACTTTTTATAGTCGGAAAAATGCTGTCCTAACGCGTCGAAACTTTGATGATTAAAATTTCTAGTCAAAAACTGCGAATGAAACTAAAAACTCCTCATAAACCCGACTGAATTTGAGATACACTTGCGCTATCGCGGCGCCTTAACATCCTGAAGCAATTAAGAGAGCAAAAGAGCCATTACTTTTTGAATCTAAATCTAAATTTCGACACCCTTTAACTTCCAATTCAAAATTCATACGGATTGAAGCATAATAAACTTGAAATATATCACATTTACAACGAAATTTCGAGAAAATTTGAATATGAATCCAAAATTGCCTCTACGTACCGTTACAAGTTTAACGCATTGTAAATCGATTGAGTGTTACGGAAGAGCATGAATCCATCTGCTTTGAAAGAAATGATACCGCCGTTCTGGTGTTTAGGAGTACACATGTTGTTCTAAATCGGTAAATTGTTTATATAGTGTATTCAGAAAATAATGTTACTTTTCTCATTAACGCTGGGAGTGTTCCCAATAGTATTGCGATAAATGGTATTATTGGATTTGCATTTTAAATGTATGGGAAAAACCAGATTTTTAAGGGCGAAAGTCGTTCAAAACAATCCTTACGGCTGGTTTAAATGAATAGAACAATAATAGTCTGGACGCCAAACTGGGATTTTTAGCTTAACCTGGAAGGGAGGTACGGTGAAGGTTTTTTGACGGTTTTTAGTTCGTAAGGATGTCTACTTTGAGAATCCGTTTGGTGCCACTCTGTCACCCTTGAGCATTTTGAGAAATTCAAGATGGCGCCCAAAAATGTCTGCAAAAAATTCAAAAATTAAATTTTTTTAAAATATGGGCATGTAGCACATCGATTTTAGGGTTCTGAATTTAAATTTTTAGTTAAAAATATGTTTGGGGGAGTTTTGGAGGAGTGGGGGGTGTTTTTGAGGGGTTGGTTTTTATATTTTTCAATATTAACGTGTCGTACATCGATTTATATGTTTTTATGGATAAGGATCCCGAATTCCATAGCAAAATCGAGGTACAGCAAGTTATTCAATGTTAAAAAAGTAGAACGACGCCGACAGACGGCCCGAAAATAACATAAAACGCGCGGTGCGCCGCGCCCGCGCTGCACGAGGACATCATTTGAATAAAAAGATAATAATTATAACAAGTGCGATACGTCTTTTCATAGGTTTTTTGGGATGGAGATTACAATTTTAATGTCAAAATATGATTTTTGAATAAATCCTAGAAAGATACACAAGATTTAAAGTTAAAAAGTTTACCATTTACTCCAATACCCTTACTTAAATATCCCCATCCCACATATCCCATCTTGTAAAAAAATATACTATTTAGTCCAATATACGACTACCTAAATATCCCCATTAATTGTTTTTTATTTTTGGTAGAAGTTAAAGTTACTGATTGAGAGGGAAGTATCGTTTGTTCTGTTGGAAGTTGGAACATAAAGTCTAGCAGAATGTTTTCCTCGACTGGTTCTAGTGGATGATTTCCGCTATATCGATGTTCCTGAAAAAACAAATGCTGAAAAAAAGTTAATATTGTAACTGTGAAAATTACTACTAAACTAACCAAAACTTTTGCTTTGATATTAGTAGAGTTATTTGCACAATTACACATTGGGATATGTGGGATGGGGATATTTAAGTAAGGGTATTGGAGTAAATGGTAAACTTTTTAACTCTAAATTTTGACGCTATCTTGTATATCTTTCTAGGATTTATTCAATAATCATATTTTGACATCAAAATTGTAATCTCCACGTATCGCACTTGTTATAATTATTACCTTTTTATTAAAATGATGTCGTTGTGCAGAGCGGGCGCGGCGCACCGCGCGTTTTATGTTATTTTCGGGCCGTCTGTCGGCGTCGTTCTACTTTTTCAACATTGAATAATTTGCTGTACCTCGATTTTGCTATGGAATTCGGGATCCTTATCCATAAAAACATATAAATCGATGTACGACACGTTAACATTGAAAAAATATAAAAACCAACCCCTTAAAAACACCCCCCACTCTTCCAAAACGCCCCCAAAAATATTTTTAACTAAAAATTTAAATTCAGAAGGTTTAAAAACCCTAAAATCGATGTGACATTTTTGAGCGAGATCTTGAATTTCTCAAAATGCTCAAGGGTGACAGAGTGGCATCAATCGGATTCTTAAAATAGACCTACTTAGTGACCTAAAACCGCAAAACAAATTTCACCGTACGTTACTTCCAGCTTGTTCGTCTGGCTTCCAGACTATAAGCACCAATCACCTAGCAGTCAGCAGTTCTCAACAAATTATAAATATTACACCAGTTACGATACGAAATTATGCTTGTATTTTATCAGTTCACATTAAAAATTACAACATTTGTTACAAATAAACATGAAAATATGTACATTATTTACTTAATTGCTACCTATTATAATAATCGACATGAATTAAGTTCATATGAATTCACGCGTCGTTGTCACTTTCACTTAAATAATCGCTTTCTTCATCACTTCCTGTATTTACAGTAAAAACCAAAGGCCTTACATCGTCTATAATTTTTTGACGATTGAAGGTATCCTTGATTATTTCTTCTGTATGGGTTACGCAGCGATTCCACACGTCTGGAGTTACTTTAGCTAACGCGTCGTTCCAGATTTTAACAACATCTTCCTGTCTTCCCGGCGTAGCAACAATATGGTCATCGTAAAACTTTTTCGAAACCCGCTAAGACCTAAATTATCATGGGGGAGCAACGATCTGCAAAAAACCTTTTTCCCATGTTAATTTCCTATGTTCGTTTTTGATATATTTTTACTTTATGCCCGTGTATATAATAATTTTGAGGTACTTTTAGCAGAGTAGTGCAGCAGCTGCGCTCCGAAAATCGTACCTTCCAGCGTGTCTACCGAGACCTTAGCAACATCACGCGATGGTAGACCAATTTTTTTTGGTTTCTTATGACATCAACTTCTTCCAACAAAAATTTCATCTTTGTAGAAATAAGTTCAATCGCATAATTTTTTATGCATCTTGCGTGGGTGGTAGATAGGGAATGCAATCCCGCAGCAAAATCTCAATCCCGGTATTAGCGGGATTGTTAGATGTTAATCCCGCGGGATCCCGGTATTTGCGGGATCTCGCAACACTTTAAATAAATTGGCAAATAAGCAATTCTGTGCGGTTAACTTCTGTATTAAAATAAATCGATAATTATCACAATATTTAACAAAAAAGTACCTTCGGCCTAACTTAGAACTCAAAAAAACCTTACCTGTAAAGCACAAAAAGTCTTCTAAAGTGCCTCAAAAATCATAGTACATTTTTGATGAAAAAAGTTTAACAATTATTTAAAAAATAATTCGCCGTTATCAATTTCATTAACAAAGTAAACAGAGTCGTCCCCTTGGTCGACAAATTCCTCAGTCCCCCAAATCCCGCGGGATCCCCCTCCAATTATGTGCGGGATTAACTCGCAAAAATGCTGAGGGATCCCGGTATTTCGGGATCCCGCAATCCCGGTATTGCATTCCCTAGTTTCTAGTCTATAACTTTTGATTGAGAAGTCTGATCGAAAAAGTACGAATTGTTATGGATTCTACGCACCAAAATTAATAAGAAAAAGTGTTTTCCCGAGAAATTTTGGTGCAGTCGATTTTTGGTAAAAAAGGAAGGTTATACACTGCCTTTTTTGAGGCCCGCAAAAAAAATTGTCTCAGATCGACCCGGAAAAAAATTTTCTTATAGAATGTGGCCTGTAGAATCCATAATTTAAAACAGTTCCAAGATTGGGCTACTAGTTCAAAAGTTACAGCCTTTTGAATTTGTTTCTAGTCTATAACTTTGATTGAGAAAGTACGAATTGGTTTGGATTCTACGCACCAAAATTAATAAGAAAAAGGTTTTCCCGAGAAATTTTGGTGCAGTCGATTTTTGGTAAAAAAGGAAGGTTATACACTGCCTTTTTTTGAGCCCCGAAAAAAAAATTGTCTCAGATCGACCCGAAAAAAAAATTTTCTTATAGAATGTGGCCTGTAGAATCCATAATTTCAAACAGTTCCAAGATTGGGCTACTAGTTCAGAAGTTACAGCCCTTTGAATTTTCTTTCGAAATTGGTTTCTTGTAGGGAATGCAATCTCGCAGCAAAATGTCAGTGCCGGTATTTGCGCGATTGTTAGATGTTAATTCCGTGGGATCCCGGAATTTGCGGGATCTCGCAAAACTTTAAATAAATTGGCAAATAAGCATTGAATAAAAACACTATTTTTATTCAATGCAAATAAGCAATTCTGTGCGGTTAACTTCTGTATTAAAATAAATCGCTAATTATCACAATATTTAACAAAAAAGTACCTTCGGCCTAACTTAGAACTCAAAAAAACCTTACCTGTAAAGCACAAAAAGTTTTCTAAAGTGCCTCAAAAATCATAGTACATTTTTATCGAAAAAAGTTTAACAATCGTTTAAAAAATAATTCGCCGTTATCAGTTTCATTAACAAAGTAAACAGAGTCGTCCTCTTGGTCGACAAGACAAATTCCTCAGTCCCGCAAATCCCGCGGGATCCCGCTCCATTTATGTGCGGTATTAATTTCGCAAAAATGCTGCGGGATCCCTGTATTTCGGGATCCCGCAATCCCGGTATTACATTCCCTAGTGGTAGACTTGTGATAGCAACGCTTCCAGCTCGGTAGACTATTACCATACTTCATTTTTAGGTATACTTAATTACTGTAGAAACTTTCATTCTTATAGAAATGAGGCATGTATGTACATATTATTTATTAACATGTTCAGAACATTGTTCCAAACGCGGTAGACTACCGTTTTGTTTACTTGTACTATCAAAACAATAAAATGGCAGAATATCAGCTTTGTAGAAATGAGTGCACAAAAAATGTCGCTTCCTCCTGGACTATTATTCAAGTACCGTTGACCACTCGATTTAAGGTAACTTTTTGCCACCAAGTTGTGCAGTCCAGCCTAGAATAATGATGAACAAAGTTTACCCAATTACCGGTTATTTTTTCTTGCCGAATTTTTGTAAAAAATTATTCACTAAATTGATAACGGTGCCAAAATGAAGTTCACTATATATACTCAGTGACATGGAAATTGCAACACCAAGAAGGAGTTGGAATTTTTTGACCAAACTTGGCAGAAACGTTTAGCTACTAAAAGGTAACAATTGATTAAAATTTAAAAGAAAAAGGATGAAATATAAACATATTTTTATTAATAATAATAGTAGTCCCTCCCTATTGGTTACGCACTCCCTCACGCTTCGTAGCATCGATTTTAGCAGACGGCCGATTTCCTCTTGAGGTATTGTGTCCCAAGCAACTGTGAGTAACCTCTAATTCATTGTGTAGAGCTTGCAGCGTCTGCGGAGGATGCGGTAAGTTCATCAGTCTTCTCTTCATAATGTCCCAAACTTGCTCGATAGGCGATATACTGGGAGATCTGGGTGGCTATGGCAAGAAATTGACATTATCATGTGCAAATAAGTCCATAGAACGTCTTTCAATGTGGGGAGGGGCATTATCCTGCTGGAAAAGTGGGTCTTCCAACTGCTGAAGAGATGGAAGAATATCGGGTTCTATCACGTCATCCACATATCGCTGGGGGGGTCATATTACCTCGAATGAATAACAAACGAGCCCTACTCCCATAAGTTATAGTACTCCATACCATAGTCCCCACAGCTTAGTGCACATGCCTCATAACAGAAAATTCAACATTGCGACGTTCCCCACGTCTTCGGCTGCCCTTCATACGGCCATCATGCATACCCAAACAAAATCGGGATTCATCACTGAACACCACCCAATGCTACTCTAGGTTCCAGTGCAGTCGCAACCTACACCACTCCAAACGCTGCTGGCGGTGTTGAGCTGTTAATGGTAACAAAAGATGTGGCCGATAGGATTGCAAGTCGTAAGCTCTGATTCTGCGGTAAACCGTTCGAAGTGTTACAGGACGACCTTCGTTAGCTAACAATTGATCGGCAATTGACCTGGTACTAGAGAATCGGTTTCTTGTTGCCATAAGTCAAAGATGGCGATCCCGCACTTCAATTGTTCTTTTTCGCCCCCCACCCTTTCCTGCCCCCTCCCTTTCCTCTCTACGACGATCCTGCCCCTTCCCAAATCCATGCCCGATTGCAACGAATCATGGTGGATTGACTTCGGTTAAGGTGACTTGCAATTTTTGTGAACGAAAAACCACCTCCGCCCAAACCAACAATACGACACCTGTCAACTTCTCTTAATTCGCGGTAATTTCCACTTTGGCGTATCTAGGCATGATCACAGCCTCAAAAGAAACGATTAAAAGCGAAAACAATAAGAACTGAACAAAATCTCGCAAAACGTACACGATATAAGAATACTAGAAAAAAATGAAAGAACTGTCAAATAAGCCATTACCACTTGATCCATATGAATGAAATTTTAATCAATTGTTACCTTTTAGTAGTTAAACGTTTCTGCCAAGTTTGGTCAAAAAATTCCAACTCCTTCTTGGTGTTGCAATTTCCATGTCACTGAGTATAATATGCTTGGGGTACATTAAATCTAATTGTGTCTTTTCTTTAACACTAGTTTTACTAAAACTGATCGATTATGTATTCGTAATCCCATGTTATTGTTTAAACAATAGTTTGTTTTAGTGCAGACAAGGCGCCAACCTTCATTCCATTCTAGCTGTCAAAACAGTTTCTTCTATCGCCGCCTTTGGATAAATCGTCGACTTATTGAATCTGTATCTGCTCAGTATTCTGTGATATTTATCACACCCTACAACCTGTCATCTTTCTTATAATACCTATCACAAATAAATATTGGAAAATTTTTAGAGGGAATTACTTCTGAAAACACCCTATAAGGTGCGGTAACGCTCGTAACATTGCAGCTAAGTAGAAAGTTTGCGGAAATTTGAAAATCGTAGGTCTATAGCAGGAGGTATCCCAACTAGTTGGGTACACCTTCAGGCTGGAAACAACAACGTACTCTATAACTAGTTGCGGCTATGAAATCATTGTAATCTTGTTCGCAACTACTGCTAAGTTTTAATAAAATAAGAGTTTTTGCGAACTTACCGATGGGCAACGCAGATAAAAATTATTTAAATTAAACAGGGGTGGAAAATTATCAAGTTAAGCGCAAAAAATTTTGTTTCCGTTTCATTACACCGTAGGTGGCATAATTTGAATCTACGAAGCAATTTTATCAGTGTTGTTGACAAATGCTCTTTTTGTTAGGAAGAGAGACGGCAGGATGCTGTTATCTAGGATTGTGTCTGCATTATTCGAGAAGCGAGCTTGTGATATATGCAAGGCGGAATGACGGGCTCACAATGGAGCGAGCATCCCTGCTTGGGTCGCCCGCGGGCGCGTATAAATTACACACTTCTACTGGTGCCACTTTTCCACCTATCCAAATTATGTACGATTTTGTGCTTACGAACAGCATCGATCTCTTATTTTTTGCGCTTCAATTCAACATTTTCGCCTCTTAGAGGAAATTCCGGTGGATAATCAGTTATAGGTTCTGAAAAGGATTTGTGGGAATCGTTCAGCAGCGCAAATAATTAAAGAATCGGTATTGCGCAGTCAAGACGCTGAATAGCAAAAAAAGTTCACATAATTTCGTTGCCGTAACGGTCAAATTGTACCTGGTCTAATGGGGTATAAGTTATTTTCGCGGCTTCGAATATTACATCCACCGCCTTGTACTGCATACATGCCAAATACTGTAATGTAATACGTATAACGTTACCATTAAGTTAAGCCACGAATTTAAAATCCATTGTTGCGAGTGCCGCAAGAATCATTGCCTTGAATTTCCTAAGCCGCGCTTGGTATAAATTTTGTGGTGCAAACGTCCATTAATAAAGCTTAAATTTAAGGCGCTTCTATTGTGCGGCTCTCGACAGATGTTCAAATTGAAGTAGTCAGTATTGCCAGCTCTGTTATTACTAAATTGCAACGAGAGAATTAGAAAAATGATTGCGATTCTGGTTTTCAAAGGAACAATATCTCTGTAATAGAAAATGATGTTATTCTTCAATAGGAATTTTCGATTACAGTAAACTACTCTGGAGAGACGGCCTGCTACAAGAAAATGAGGCTACGTGACGCTAATAAGCCCCCCCAGGTATGATCATGAAATTGATAGAAATAGATAGAGGGCACCTTAATAACACGTTTAGAATAAAAAAATTTTACACAGTCTTAATTAAAAGTTCACTTTATTTACCCTCTTAAGAAAGTTGGCATTCAGGAATGTTAACAACGCCACCACTAACCGAAAAACAATCATGAAATTTAGAGTAATATAACCTCAGTTTCGACGAAATGAATTGAACTTTTAATGAAGATTGTGGAAAATGCAATGCTTCTTCCACAAATTTTTTTAACTGAAAACGTGTTATTGCCCTCTATCCATTTCGATCAATTTCATGATCGTACCTGGGGAGCTAGTAATTCCTAATGAGAGGTTCCACCATTTAGATTGCTGTGCAGGGTTTTGCGTTCTTGCATGGTTGATCTCTTATTGGTCTATACCAGGGTCTATACGTTGTTCAGTAGACTCTCACCTTTGCTCTTTGGATTATTTCCTTTCAATTTTTTACTATAAACGAAGTAGTCCGACTGCAATGCTAATTTGACCAACCTTAACCATAAACTGTGTAACGGGAGCATTTAAATTGGGGTTAATTTTTTCGAATTTATTTATTAGGTGTAATGAGTGTATGAGGGTTGATTGCTTGTGATTTTCAAATACGGCTCTAGAACTAACCCAATTGGTGGGTGTTAAACCAATCAAAGGGGTTAACGGTTAAAACTGGCCGATTTAATTAGAAAAGCACCGTTTTGGAGCATCATTTAATTGGGAATGTTAGGTAGTGATTAATAGAGGAGTTATTTCGGAGATTGAAGGCATTACGGTTGAATCCCCGAGTGTATCGTTAGCTCAAGATAGATTTGTTTTTGGGCTACCAGCGGGTAATCCAAAAGAAATTTTTCTGAGCCTTCGATTTTGAGTTGAAACAAGGTCCCGCAGAAAATAACGGAGATCAGCGAATAACAAACAATAATGTAATATTTACAATTCTATTATATCGAAAAACAGTATGTAATCAAACGTTATATCAAGGAGTCGTCGAAAATTAAAAAAAATGATCTTTGAACTTGAGGTCGCAACCTTGCGAGCCCAAAAGGGCGCGTTCTGCCAATGTGCAACAGAAAACAACACAGACAAACAAGTGAGAGGGGTAGTGAATAGCGCGGCGCATAGAATATAATCTGGTTTTGAACAAAGAAATGCGTGCGCCAAAAAAAATTAAAAAAACCTCTGCACGACCTCGGGCGGCAAAACACAGAAACTATTGTAGTAAGAAATCTATAATACTTGAATGGCAAACATACAGAACTAAGTAAAAGATTAGATTACAAAGGAAATACGCAGATGGCGGAAAATGGAATTTCCACCTGCTGCACACTTCTTTCCAAATCTTTTCCACGTCGTCTTTCCAAAATAAAAAGGATGTTATTTGGCAATTTTAATGTTATTTATAGCACACAATATACTAATAATAATATAATACAAACAGTGAAATGGTGGAGTTCGGCTTGTAACAAAAATTACTCACTGCTCTTCCACTCAACCCATCGCTACTCTTTCACTCGGCTCAATTAATAGGTCATACATAATTATTGGAAAATTTTCGGAATGCGCCAAAAGTAATAAAAGAAAACCACTACCTACATCTACTGAAATTTACCTTTAGAAATGAGCAACGCAGATTATTGAGCTGTTACAACTATTTTTAGCGCATTTTTTAAGAATTAAAAAAAATGTGCTATTGTTTGCGTTTTATCCGTTCGTCCGTCCGTCCGTCCGGACCCACTTATGCTGTTTCGAACTATTTCTAGGGGAATGCTCCTAGAGTCTTGGAATTTTTTGCAGTAGGTACCCTGTACCTTGAAGGTGTGCCAGATAGCCTCAAATTTCGCTGTGTAAAAGCCCTTGCCCCCACGAATGATTTCCTGATATGCTGTTGGGGGGGGGGGGGGGGGGTAAACGCATGTTCTACCCTTCATGGTATTCTAATGAAAGGTCTCATCGAAATAAAATAACTTCCCGTGCGGCTATTTTTCGAGATCAGTGAGCGACGGGGGGGGGGGGGGGTAATTCTATCTCTCATTGTATTCTAATTAAAGGTCTCAACGAAAGGAACCATTTTCTACCAACTACTGCCCTTCTTTCTGTCCTCTTATCAAAATACAGGATGGAGGGGGGGTGGAACTAGTTTTATCCTTCATGGTACTCTAATGAAAGGTCTCAATGAAAGGAATTAATTTCTACCAACCAACCTCCTCGACCTCTTATCGTGATCGGGTAAATTCCCTTATACCTCAAGCACGGATTGTCGGAAGAGGGTACTCGCAAAAGGCGATTGAGACGTCTGCAAGAAATGTATCCATTGGTGATGCCAAAACAAAACCTATTTCGGTTTTAAAAAATGCGCTTTATCTGCACAAGAGCACAAGAATGTATACTTGGTTGGTTCTTAGTTGGATGTTTATGTTTGGTACTTTGTATTTCAAAGTTGGGGAGTAGTGGTTCACGGTATGGTACGTTACTTGATCGTGATTGATGATTCATGGTTTGTGTTTATAGTAGGTACATCGTGTTTCGTGGATATTGGTCCATGGTATCCTAGAAGATCTTTATTTTCGTTTTGTGATTTTCATGTTATGTTTAAAAACTAAACATTAAATGAACCATAAATACACTCCGCGACGGACCACGCGTCGAAATGGAATTCTATTGTACTGTTTTCATGTACCTTCGTATTGTAATTCAATAGACGCCTATAATGAAGTTTAGGTGCTCATAATATCGTGCGGTGCTTTTGACAGGCAACGCCACTTATTATGTCTTCATCTGCATATTTAAATAGAAAACAAGCGTATTTTGTGGTCGCCTGTAAAAACTTTATTGTTGGGAGAACGAAATCACAAAATACGACTTCGGTGAGGCTTATTTTCAATACCCTGAAGTATCGTATATGGGGAGGTATTTTATACCAAAATTCAAAAGAAGTTTTGTAATATTTAGCAAAGCTGACTCGATGAGTGCTTTACTGAATAATGCAAGTCTGACGCGTACCGCATACTGATGACAATCTCATTAGGATTTTGCTGCATTTTACATGCGGGTATGCATTTAATGCCTTTTCAGTATGTAAATACATTTTTATGCAGATTGTTGGATAATAATATGTTATACAAATATTATGCCACGTACCGAAACTCGGGCAAGCTGAAGAGGTTTAAAGCAATTAATTTTAAAGCGAGGATGTGCTTTTGCGTGCTGTGTTAGACTGTTCCGTTTTTGGCTTACAACTAACTAATGCGTCATCCAACTAATGCCATTTGAAATAACTGTGACACTATTAGAAAGTATCTCAAATTTAAATCAGAATTATCTGATCGGGAGCACGCAAATTGAAGTAATCACAGCGACAAAATCGTGTTAAGCGTAACTTCATTTTGGAAAAAGATTGCAAGCTATTTCGTTTTATTTATTTATACGGAAATTGCATGATTTAGCCACCTCTAACACATATTTGAAAAGTTTAATAGAGAAACGAATGAAATGGATTCTATTCAATTATATCGCGCGGTGATTTTTTCGCGAAGGTTTTGAATTTGTGGAATTGCGAACAGGAATGACGTCGCTGTTTCGTGCGGATTACTAATCTGAATGGAGATCTACGCCACCCCAGCTTGTTTCTGACAACACTTGAAATTAACATGCTTATCTTGTATTGAAACTGATTTATAATTTGATTATATTATTTTGAGGGTAACGCGAAATTTTTCATCTAAAATGACTAATTTCAGTAAACCCATCCACTATTGCGGTAAAAGCACTCAATAATTGAAAAGTTTTCTGTGTAACCATGTGATCTGTTTTAGGCTAAAGGAACTAAATTTGAGCTAAGAACCATCACTACGAAACATTAATCACAAAATACCAATCAGAACTTCGGCAATTTTTCAACACGGCATTCAAAGCATACCTGGTTGGCCTTCTTATTGTGGGAAAACGCTCTTTGAATAAATCTAATGTACGATTCACGTTCTTCTGACATTCTCCATACATTTTTGTTAAGTTCAAGTAATCTTCGTTAGAAAAATTAGCCATAATCTAAAACTCAAAAAAACACTAAAGCTGCTTTTACACGGGAATCAAATATACTTTATACTTTCTAAACTGCTCTTTCGCAGTGAGGTACTTTTCCGGCGAAGTATTTTTGGTGTAAACAGTTTCATATGAACCCATAGCCCATCAGTTGCCCAAAGTCGGAAAATCGCTCAACGCCTCCATAAGACGCAATGTTATAGTATCCGAGATACCAGTCTGCGGGCGACTATTTATAAGTGCTTCATTATTTTACGTCTAATAGTCACCGAGATATTAAGCGTCAAAGTACCGGCCTTAACTGTCAAATTTTTTCTTAAAATGTTTCCAAAACAGTTAAAGATGGCCATAGATCTTGTTTAATAAAATCACCTATATTTTGAAAAAGTAATCTAAATGTAGAATAAAAAATGGGGGTTGCCATTTAAAATAAGGGAGTTGATACCTACGTCCGATATAACCGCACTAACTAGAAGCAAATCATTATAGGTGTGTTTTTCTCTCATTCCACTGCAATCAATAGAATAAAATTATCTTGAACAAATTTCAGATCAGTAATTAAAGCATCCTGTCATCGCTTTACAAACAAATTTCCTTCCCTAGAACGCTGTACAAATTATGTAAAATCAAGTCTCAGGATTTATAAACTCCGTTGTTTAACTTTGTTCTATCTTTTTGTTCCACAACTTAGTTCTCGAGAGGAATATAAAAATAATTAAATTCGTTTCTTCAAATTCGAGGAGATTGAAAACAGAACTTTGTATGTAATTATCCGTGAAATATTGTAAAAAAGAATTGGATTAGATATCTCTCTTTGAATTGTTTTCCTTATTATCCTGCACTTTGGATGTTCCGGGGAATTGCAGTTCAAGGGGAATGGAAAAATATAGATATAATTTTGAACGTATAAACCACCACAGCTTCCTGCAGCTCACTTTGTTCACAGCTGGTGGCAGTAACATTCTTTTAGCGTGCGGTCACGAAAATTAAACCGTAGAATTTAATTTATTGCGTTCCAGTCAATACCGAAATACATTACCTACTTTCCAATTTTTATTACTTTTAATTTAATCCAAATCGGCGAATGTGTACTCCAAAAGTGACAGTGCATTTATTACCTTGGTCTATCGATTGGCCACACTTGATTCCTTTGTGCAACACCTTCATCTAATGACTACGTTGGTATTTTGTTACAAACTTTACTTGCTGGCAATATCTGCACCTATTATTGGTCATTTACCCCAGACTAAATGTCTGTCTAGTCTGTTCTCTGTGAAACATGGATTTAATGCAGAGCATCGTGAACGCTAAGCTTGTTATAGATCACGGTTTCTAATATTTACACAGTATCGTCTACGTAAAATTTCGAAAACAGCATATTTGAATTTAAAGTCGAACCTAGCGGCGCCATCTACAGAATCGTGAACCAAAACGGCGACCTGACGGCGCCCTGACATCGCTATGGAATATTTGATACGGTAATATTGAAATCTATAGCCTAAAAAAACAATAACTCGAATAATATCTAAAAACAAAACTACATAACTTATTTATGCATACACAAAACTTCTTATTCCAACGAACCGTAAGAATAGAAACTTATCCCGTATATTTAACATGATACCGACTGATCGCCACCCTCAGCCGTCAACGACCTTCTTTTTTTGTACGCGGTCTGGGTGTGACCCTAGTTGTTTACTTTACAGTCGGCCAAGCTACCGTTGTCCATGAAACATGCGGCCCTATAACACAAGGTGGTATAAAAACCGTAACTTAAATTTGGTTAGTATACAACTTGTGTCCGTAGACGATTAATTTACGGATCACCCTCCTCTTTTTATTCTGTAAACAAAATTGATTATTCCTCACCTGAAGACCTTCATCTTATCAAAAGGCACGATGCAAGTCTTCGACCACGAACCTATCATGGTCCAAGACCTTTGTGATAACGTATGGGCCACAATGCTGCGGCAAAACGTTTTGCTCTGACCCACATTGCTAGTTATTTTCGTTCTGACTAACACTTGGTTACCCTACTTAAATGTCCGATCGACACACCTCTTAGTATCGTAACGACATTTATTATCTAGTTGCCGGACATCAACTTCGATTTTTGTTTGCTCTCGAATGTGAATCTGAAATCTTTAGTGTATGAACTTTCTCTGTCAGATATTACCCTCGCGATGGCGATTTGTAATCTGGTTGGCACTTGAAAGTTGTTGCGTAATGTGAAATTGGTTAAATATCGGGACATCCACTTGGTTGGTTTGCAAAACAACCGTGTTGGGGACTTGTCCGGATGCACCATTTTGTCGAACAGGTCATGGAAGCTGATCGATGTCTCGTAGTCGCCCCCAAATTGCGGAATCTGTATCCGCTGGAGAAGAAGAGTTTCGTAGCCCCCCTTCTTCTCGTGAGTGTTTCTTGCAGAGCTCCGCCGTGATTTGCAGAACTGCATCTCTTGCTACTTCGTATTGGGTCACTAACGTATCAGGTACTTCGCTGATTAACATGATGTCTTCGTGGGCGTCTTGAATGGCGTGTCGATGTGATGTTCCTCCTCCAGGTTTGCCAATGACCAATTCATGGGTTTGTTTGTAGAAATTGTTGGAAATGTAATCATGATCTGGCTGTGGTTGCAGAACCATGAATTGTGAGTGACGTTGGCTGAATGTAGTCCAGTGCACTTCCAACTCACTTCTTTTTTTGTGGATGATTTCGTCCTTAGCTTCCGGAGACGCTCGTCGGACCCTTCCAGATCCTTTCTTCTGGTTGGAATAGGACTTCTGCGCGACTTTTGCGAGCTCGAATTGCTCCGTAGTTAGCTTCTCCATTACCATATTTGTTGAATTTTCTTGGGCACTTTAAATCGAAGACTGCATACTGTTGTTTTGAATAGGCCTTTTGCTTCCTAGTGTATAGCAACTGTTCCCGGTTTGCCAGCATTTCCTTATTTATATTGCTAAACTTAACTTATTTTCTTCCTGGTTATAGTTCATAAAGGCGGACGTGGGAATCTGTTCTAAATGAACATACCTTTCTTAAGCTCGATCTTGGGAATTAGAGAATGTCCTACCGCCGGCACACCTCCGCCCTATTATCTGTCGGCGGGGATAGTGTGGGGCTCTCGCCCACTAAACCCCTTCTCCCTAATACCATTTGTGTAAGGACTCCGCCTGGGTGTCACTCTTGCATTCTTCCAGGTCGGGCCCTTCTTTCTCACACACATCAAGGTGCCGGGTTTCTCCTCGCCTCCTCTTCCCTGGTTCTAACTACTTTTTTCACGTATTCGCTAACTTTTTCCCATTTCATCCTGCTCTCCAGCATATTCTTTACCAGGTTTCCTGGTTCCAGGACTTCCCCTAAGCCGATGCACATCCTCCAACGAGCCGCTTCCCACCTCGGGCACTCAAAAACTGCGTGCCCCTCTGTGTCTCTGTTCCCGCAGTCCCTGCAGCTCTCACTCTACCTTTTCTTGATCCGGTGCTCCTCGCCGTGCCCACTCAGGAACTGGGTCAGCCAATAATCGATCTCCCCATGCTTCCGTCCGATCCATGGCCTGAGATCCGTTATCAGCCTCCTCGTCCATGAGGTCCTTTCTTCCCACTCTATTTGCCAGATGTCCAGGGTCTCGGATCTCCTACTCCCGACCACTCTCTCTTTTACGATCAGTCTAAGGGGTGGCGTGCTCGCCACCACAAACAGGTCCTTACCGTATGGTAGACAGATGCGATGCCTATGGACAATTTACGTTGTAGGGCGTCCAACTTGTCGCGCACTTTACGAGTTTTTAAAGCCTCCTCCCCCCAGACTTCACACCCATAGAGGACCGTATTGGTCACCGCCGCTGACAAAACCCTTCTTCTGCCCTCGTACAGCCCCCCACAATTCCGTAATAGTTCGCAGTATAATCAAAGCTCCTGTCGATTCTCACCCCCCAGGATATTGATGTGCCTCGCCAGGGGCACCTGAGTCCCGGACACGTCAATCATAGTAGGGGGAAGCCTTTTTCTTCCGGCCAGCAATTCCGCCTGTGTCTTGGCTCCTACTAGCTGCATACCGCGATCTTCCATCCACACCTGAATGTCCCTCGCTGTCCGGCTCGTTACCCTCGCCGCCACCTCGAGATCTCTATCCGTTGCCACGATTGTCAGGTCGTCCGCGTATGCCACCAATTCAATCCCCCTGGGGACCCTTAACCCTTAACTCCAGCACTGCGTCATATGCCGCATTCCACAGCAGAGGGCCCAGGACCGAGCCCTGCGGTACCCTTCCATTAAACTCAAACTTGTATTCTGCTCCCGACGGCATCTTCGCATCTGCCATTCTTTCAGTTAAGTAACTCAGAACCAAACGTCGCAGGCTGCAGGCACCCCTTTTTGCTCTAGGGCTTCCATGATTACTTGGACGAGGACCATGTTGAAGGCGTCACGGACGTCCAAGGACGTCACCACCGCCACCTCCCTGGTTCTCCGGGTCCCTCTCATTGCCACTTCGGCCCTGGCGTGTATTCTTTCTTCCTGTTCCCCCTCCTGAAGCCGTACTGCCTAGCCGATAAAGTCAACATTTCCGCCAATCTCCCGGCCAATATTCTTTCAAACAACTTGCCTAAGTGGCTCATAAGTGGTCTGACCGATCCCAGGTCCTTTTTGGGGATCAGGACTATTTTTGCGCTCTTCCACTCCGTCGGGTAAATTCCGGTGGCCAGCACCGAATTGAAAATCGGCCTCAGTACCTCCGGGCGACGCACGCAACGAACTCCGGTGGGAAACCATCCAATCCCGGCGCCTTCTTTCTGGACATCCTCCTGGCCGCCGTCCTAACCTCATTGTCACTGATCGGTTGCTCCCGCTCTCATCGTTCCAGCTACCTGCGGCCCTCTCCTGTCTCGGAGACAAATGCCGTATCTTTTCAATCATATCTTCATCGCTGCCTACCACTCTCTGTCTCTTCCCCAGCTTCCCGGACACAATTTTATACGCTCTACCCCACTGGTCACTCTCCAGCTCTGCACACAGCTGCCTCCAGCACTGCTTTTTACTTTTCTCCAGGGCCGATCTATACTCCTGTACTCCTCCTCCTGTGCCCTGCTATCTTCTCCAAGTCTCCTATTTTTCTTACTGACCGCCCTCTTTGCACTGATACACAGGCCCCTTTTGGGCCACCTCCCCGTTTCACCAGTACAACATACCTACTGTAAGTTTTTTGTCATTCAAGATTACTACAGACGTATTTAACTCGCTCTTTTCGCTTTTATTAACGATCCTCGAGATCGTTTATAATTTTGTATTGCTGTCTGTATGTCTGTTCGTCCGTCCGTCTGTCTGTCCGTGTGCACGTTAACTTTGTGTAGAAACGTCCGATGGCTTTGCAAATTGATACACATGTTCTTCGGGATATATGTAAAAGGTCGCTATTGTTTTTTGACTACGTAGACTAACGGGCCAAAAAGTTACCGCCCAAAAACTGCCCAAACCTCCAAAAAGGGTTTCTCTTATAACGCTTGTTACAAAGAACATATGAATCTCCGGTTTTCTGTGTTAGTAAATATTTCTTAAACTTCGGCAACTATGCAAATGCAAAAAAATATTTTTTTTTGTTACGATATTTAATGGACATTTTGTATGTAGGCATCTCGAATAAAAGGCAAACTGATACCGATCAAAACATTTGTTTTGCGCATGCGCAATCCGATTTTTTTACATCTCCGTTAGTTGTGAACCGAATTGCATGAAATTTTATAATATGTAAGCACCTCAAATAAAAGTAAAACTAGAGCCGAATCAAAAAATTTGTTTTGCGCATACGCAGTCGTTTTTTGTTATTTGTTAAGATATTTAGATGAAATTGTGTAAGGCACCTCGAATAAAAGTAAAACTAGTGCCGAATCAAAAAAATTGTTTTGCGCATGCAAACTAATGCCGGTTCAAAAGTTCGTTTTACAAGCCGTGCTGATCTGGTGGGACAGAATCAACCCCTTAAGGTGTATTATAAAAATGATGTATGTGTGAATATCTCGAGGATCGTTTGGTATTCAGTTGTATCGTATTTTTTTAATTTATTACAGTGACCCGCTTCATTCACTCATCCCGAATATACACGTACTGCAGCATAAATATTACTCAATTTAAATCTAAAATAAATTGCATTTCGAAACGCGATTATTACATTATGCTGCTAATTCCCCTCTAGCTTCCTTGCGGTTACATAAAAACCAACTTGCGTTATGAATAGCTAAATGAAATAATTAATTTCCTGACAATGCTAAAGCGGACATTCGCTCATACAAAGTTATCGTTGCGTATCTACTTTCAAATTATGGATTTTGACTAAAATGTACATACGTACATAAGTTTTGTTACATATTTTTATTACATGGCCGACTATGTAGAAAGTTCTTGTATTATGTTCAGAATTGAGAATGTGCTCAATCTGTACTGAACACCTCGTTACATTACCAGAGTCAGAGATGAGTGTTGTAAATGAAATTCGGTAAACTTCGCCGCATCAACAAATATTGGTATATAAAGATAATATCGATTTGTCGATGATGAGTGTAATACGCGAAACTGTCAGAGCAGCCTCTGGAATCAGGGCTGATACCAGATGACATAATGCGGTGTTATATCAATAGCAGATATAGTCTTCATGGCGGTAATCATTAGCGGAAGAACGCCCAAAAACTTAACGTCTAAATTGTAGGGTGCAAGAAAAAAGTGAAAAATTTCGCTATGGTATTTCGCTTTTATTGAACTTCTTACGTAGATACAAACGCTCATAGAACGTATTTTTCTAGCAAATACGAATATTAAAATGCATTTTTCAGTATTTCCGCGAGTTAAAATTGCAACTCACGGATCATGTTTTCATTTTACTTTTTCCTCTAAAACGGCTGCATTATTAATTTACATAAATCTTTAATTTAAGTTGTCTTGAGCGACTCTGTATCCGAACTACGCTCTTAGAGAATGTAAAATTTGTATTCTTTGTATTCTCTCAAAAAATTATCTAGATGGAAGACGGAACATGGAAAGTTTCTGGTTTGAATATAGACGATCTGAAGTTGGAAATAAGCACTTAAAACCAACTGATCCAATGTATCCTTAATAAGCGTAAACTGCTATACAATTTACATCCTGAATATAAATGCTTAGTATTTCTACACATCGAAAATAACAATGCAAACAATTATGAGAGAACAAACTAGGTTACCGTTTACATAATTGTATTTGTATATCGAAAACCAACTTTGAACTCGGAGCTTCTTGATTCTGCGGAATGCATTAGCAATTATGAAGAGCTATACTATAAATGATAAATTTTGCATAGTTACCGGGAAAGTTGTGCAGTAAGGACGAAATTTAGAAATTGTGTACATAGGCGACTGCTAACTGAAAATTAGGTGTAAAATACAGCACATACAATTTTCGCAAAGCGTTCCCCTTTGCAAAAGTTTAAAAGGACATATTTACAAAGGCTCTGTTTACATTTTACTTTGCAATAAAAAGTACAAACAGTAAATAAATTTATTTAGATTTGTATTCAACTCCATAAAGCAATTCTACCTTCAAATAATTTTGAGACGGAAGTGTGTGTTTTGGAAAATTGGCTTTTTATTGACGTTAGACTTTTCTCGCGTCTTAGTTCGTTACACTGACTGCTGACAGATTCGTGACAAATATATTACGATTCATCCTGTACCATAATATGGTATGTAATCTTTCTTCTAGGGGATTAACAAATGCCAATGCCAAATCAATCGTAGTAGCTCGGTGAAACACCGCCCAATTTTGATTTATTTAACACAATAGACTTGCATGGTACTTTTTGTAAGTGGGCCCATTATAGACTTACAAAAAACAATTCGTACCTTTTTGATCAGACTTCTCAATAAAAAGTTATATACTAGAAACCAATTTCGAAAGAAAATTCAAAGGTCTGTAACTTTTGAACTAGTAGCCCTAATCTTGGAACTGTTTGAAATTATGGATTCTACAGGCCACATTCTATATGGAAATTTTTTTTCGGGTCGATCTGAGACAATTTTTTTTTCGAGCCTCAAAAAAAGGCATTGTATAACCTTTCTTTTTTACCAAAAATCGACTACACCAAAATTTCTCGGGAAAACACTTTTTCTTATTAATTTTGGTGCGTAGAATCCAAAACAATTCGTACTTTTTCGATCAGACCTCTCAATCAAAAGTTATAGACTAGAAACCAATTCCGAAAGAAAATTCAAAGGGCTGTAACTTTTGAACTAGTAGCCCAATCTTGGAACTGTTTGAAATTATGGATTCTACAGGCCTCATTCTATAAGGAAATTTTCTTTTCGGTTCGATCTGAGACAATTTTTCTTTCGGGCCTCAAAAAAAGAGAGTGTATAACCTACCTTTTTTACCAAAAAACGACTACACCAAAATTTCTCAGGAAAACACTTTTTCTTATTAATTTTGGTGCGTAGAATCCAAAACAATTCGTACTTTTTTGATCAGACTTCTCAATAAAAAGTTATAGACTTAGGTTTATGGAATATTAAAAAACATAAATGACAGGTAATTTTACAAAAATATTTGTAAATTATGTAAAAAACATAAATTACTGACAATTTTACATCACTACTCGCCACAGAACCTACACGTGGGCTCCTCGCCGAGCCCAATGTTATGCAGGTGGTGTTGACCATCCAGTTCCCCGTAAGGACACCGGTTATCTTCCTAATCTGGCTTCTATTCAGTTTTAGATGCTTACCCAAGTAGCAAAAAGTTATGTTTTTAGTAGTGTAAACAGTTGTGGAACATTTTCCGAACATATGTAAAATGTTGGTTTTTACATCAAAAGTAATCATTTTTTATTTGTAAACAGCAGTTTTAACAACTGTAAAACAAGTGCATTGTAACAGTTTTGCACATGTAAAACATGCTACAAACCCGTGTTGAACATATGAAATTGAGGTGTCTTTTTACAGTGAAACATCAGTTTTACATCTGTGATAAACCTGTAAAACATGTAAAAAAACACATGTTAGACATATGAAATGTAGATGTTTTTTTTATAGTGAAACATTAGATTTGCATCTGTGATATCCTGTAAAACATAAGTAGTAATGATGTACAAACAATTTGATACACATGTAAAACATGTCAAAACACATGTTAGACATATGAAATCTTGATGTTTTTTTACAACAAAACATCAGATAAAAAAACATCAGATTTGCACCTGTGATAAACCTGTAAAACAGAAGTTTTAAGGATGTGAAAAATCTTAAATTAAAACCAAATCAATATCTGCTTTTTTAAATATAATTGTTGAATTTAAACAACATTGATATTAAAAGAATACGTAAGTATAAAAAATAATACAATGTTTAGCCTAATTCTATTGGCTAATACTAAACTAATATAAAATAAATTGTAATTTTAACTGTACACGGTATATTTACACATTCTCCATAGGATCTTCCTTCTCGAAATTTGATCTATTAACAAAAATAAAAAATTAACGTCTATGCTCATTATATCCATGTTGTCTTTGTATTGAAGTGATACTTAATGATGAGTGGTGAAATGTGTGTAGGTACTGTACATGCATTAAAAAAAGTAGGTACTAATATACCTATGAATGTACCTACGTAATAGAAAGAAACTTGTCAATTATTATAGATTTCTATACTCTTTACTATTCTATTTCTTTTTATTTGCACCAGTTAAATCAATTTGCTTGTGACTGTTGCGACTACACCTACTGACAATCAATAAGTTTTTGATAGGTATAATAATAATAATAATAATAGTAATAGATACATACAATAATTATTGACAGGTTTCGTACTGCACTGTACCACTACTGCTAGCAATAGTAAGTTTCGTATTTGAAGAAAAATACTCACTCTTCTGTAGGTGGAACAAGACTTCGAATGTGTGCAATGTAATTGGATACACTAGCTTCCACTCTCTGCACATTGGAAATTTTCCATATTTTTTTTAAAACTCCTATAAAAATCAACAAATTACATGATGAAATTTATGAAAGTAATCATTACGCAGCATTAATTGGTAGAGTTTTAACTCCACAAACGCCTTCTTTTCTAGTCTGTCCTTTCGTTTCTGGCCTTTCCATGAAAACTTTTGGAGTAGCGCCGGAGCCATCGTTAAACGAACAAAACTACGAGCCGTCTTGTTTTCTGATGACTTCTCTAACTGTGTCTCCAAAGCAGTAATCTATAAGAAATGTCAAAATTAAATTATATTTTATGAAAATCAAAATACTAACCACTGCATTACAAAACACATGATCGGAAGGTAATTTTTCTTCAAAGATATTTAGGTCTGCCATGGTTTGAATTGGAAAATACTGTAAAATGGCCTCGTTATTAGTATCATCGTCTAATTCATTGTCTTCCCTGTCCACCGTTTGTGTCTTATTTGCCGATAGCTGGTTTTGAAGTTCATATAAACTTGTTATTTCGGATTTTAGCGCTTTTAGGTTCGTTGACATTTTTTCGATGCTTCCTAATACACAAAGAAGTTAAAATTATACTGTAAAATGAGGAGCATGCATTATGAAACAGAATTATTTAAAAACTAGAACATTTTGTTTAAATAAGTATTAGAACACTTACGGGAAATCAGACACGCACTACGACCAAGGTTCAATAGATTAATCGTGTGATCTTGGAAGGCACAATGGTGGTACTGGCCGCTCGGTAAGGGACATTTGGTTGTTAATGCCACTTCGGTCAACGTCTGTTGTAGGGCAATTGTATGACTGAGGAAGCCGGGTGGAGGTGAAGGGATTTCGGCAGAGGTTGACGGAATTTCAGATAGAACGTGCACCCGTTTTGAAATCACTTGTGGTGACCCATTACTTTGACTGCTGCTATTCAAACTAGTCTCCGGTTCTGATGTGCCATAATTGTGGTCACTCCTTCTTTTTGCCTTCCTTTGCCCTCTACCTCGGGTTTCATTTTCTGACGACGACAACGACGGTAGGCCTCTTTGTAGGCGGATCATATCCGTTAAACTTCGTTCGTAGTTATCTGTTGATTACCAAAACAATTAATCATGTGATCAGTAGATATGCTAATTTGATTCATATAGGTAAGTGTGTGTCCATCATTGGACCAACAAACCAGTTTCATTGTGACAAAATTCGTATTATTAAGATCCAATGTAGGTTTTCATTATATTCTAAAGTGTGAATGAGATAAAATAAAGAAGCCGTTACAATTCATAATTTGAAAAACTGACTTACCATAATCACTTTTTATTATTTCAATGTTGTCTATTACGTCCCAGTCAGCTTCTGGTTCAGAACTCTGCCTTACTAGCCGATTTATTGTACCCATTGGTTTTGCTGTTGGAAAGAAGGCCCATGTTCCATTTCGTAACCATTTATTTGGAATTACATCATATTCGTCCATTTTTTTAATTAATGTCCATAATTTTGTATACTTGAAAAAAAACAGAATATACACAGTTGGAAAAATAGCATACAATGTTTTAATAATAGGACAAAACAAGGTTCTTCTAAAGATAATAAAGCACAGTGCTTTAAATAGGTACCAGATACAAGCGCTCTTAAAATTTAGAAGCAAACCTTAGTTAGATGATGAGTGTAATAATGGGAAGACCACAAATCCATTTTTATAAGTCAATCGAACATATTTAAACAATATATCTGAACTTGTCCAAGATTTTCTCAAGTTTCCTAATTTTTTAACTTTGTGAACACCTATTGAAGAGCTTGAAAAATTATTCAGAGAAAAGAAAGGGCCAGTTTCTTCAAATTTTCTACCAATTACAACTTGGGTTTTTGTTTCCGGTAAGTATGCAAAATTTTCAATTAAAACAATGTCCCCATTTTTCATCATACCACAACAGTTATCTGCTTGAGAATCAATTGCTAGAGTAAAATTTGGAAAAACTACTTTTCTGTATTGAGGAGAAAAAGATTGTGCAGGGAGTGGTCCATCAGTATGAATCCTGGTATGAATTGATCCAAATTTAACTTCACATGTTGGTTGGACAAAATATTTTTCATTAAATATGGAAGATGTGAATAATTCAACTATCCTACGACTAATTTGTTCCAGTGGTTTGGATTTTCCCCGTACTAATTTTTTTATTGTGTATAAATAATTTTCGAAGGAATACGCAGATATGTCATAACATGAAAAATTTGGTATCAATTTTATAAAATGGTCACAATCGTCCACAATATGAATTAAATTGTGAAAATTATGGGAAATATAACGTTCATGATATATATTTGCAAACTGATATACAAAGTGTCTAATAAACGGCGGGAGTAATTACGATTATTAACTTCTTTGCATAGAAGTGGATTAGATAATATAGTTATGGCAACATGAAACATTAAGAAGTTCTGATAACGACTTTCCTGTAAAAAATCTTTTAAAACAACTGGACCACAATATAAGAGAAAAGAGAAAAGAAAAGTTCAGTAGCTTTGCAACGCAATAAATCCTTTAGCTCTCTTGGGCGACGGCGAATTTTAAAGGAATGCATGATCGTAACATTAGTAATTTTTCTGATATTCCCTTACGTTGTGCAATTGACAATTGGTGTGGAATTCCTCCACTATTCCACAGTAATAAAAGTGCTCTCATAATTCCTAAATGTAACAAATGCATAGGGTCTAAAATAAAGTCAGATACAAAGTTTAATTCTGAAATTGAAATCAAAGGAGTATCTCGATTTGGTGGATGATAGTAAGAATCTCTTCTTTCGCGAAAATCTTCACTAGTCCTTAATACACAATCTAAATCCAATAAATTTATAAATAATAAATATATAAAATTATAAATCTAAATAACCAACGAGGCAGAGAAAAATAAAATGTGACATCGAATACCAGCCTACTAATTTTACGTTGCAATTAATGCTCGTAGTAAATAAACAATAAACATAAATATATGGATTCTGCTTACATTTGACGATTTCATCTTCTTCGGCGACATATTTACACTAAACTTCCACTACAATTAAATTTGAAAATCACCGACACTGTATCTGTAAAAGCTGCAACAACAATTAAGAAGAGTGAACAAATAACATTTCAACCCAAGAAAGGGATACTAATCCCTTCCCTGTGACTCAACGACCGGTTGGCGGTAAAGATACCAAAACGCATACCTTCTCAAGGCCAAACTGTACCTAGTTGTTTGTTTCAAATTACTGCAGGCTTTGTTTATGAATAAACAATGCTACAGGCTCGACAAACCGCATTTATTTCAATTAGTTTGAAATTATGAATTCTTGTGCAGGAATGTTTTTCTAAAGGTAGATTTCTGGATTTCTCGGTTTATTGAACACGAATTGACTACTAAGAACCCCGCAATTATTATAGTACATAATTTCAATGATAATGTTTACATTAAATTAACCTTAGCTTTCCCAATGTAGGGACCAACAAATGGCATTTTTTCTAAATAACGCGTTTTGAAAATGATGGTAAATAGGTACCTTTATCTATAAGAATTGGTCATTGTTAAATAAATGTTTATATTAATATAAACAAATGCAAAATACCTGTTTTGAATGAATAAAGTAAATGTTTTACAAACAGGAATGGTTCCTATAAAACAAATGTTTCGAATAATGAAAACAGATGGAAAAAATATATTTTACACGAATAAAATATTTTTTTTTCAAAAGAAAATTGCCGCGATAAAACAAATGTTTAAAATTAGAAATACCTAGGTTTTACACAACTAAAATACCTGATTTACACAAAAATAAACTAATGTTTAAAATAAGAAAAACACTTGCACGGAATATGTTTTGCAGCTTACATACCTCTGTTTTACGGCTTTACTTTCTCAATATTCTTTTTACACATTTTAACATCTGTTTTATTAATGTGAAACTAATGTAAACCTGAGATTTTTTGTCACTTCGGTAAAACATAATTTTTACATGACTTTGACATAAGGTTGACATCTGTTTTTGCTACTTGGGTAGAAGACCCTGATTTGCCAAGGGACCCTCCCAAAAAGGCCTTGGACTGTCTGAGTCCTGTTAGTTGTTGCCATGAGCCTGGAATTGACTCACCCAGTTTTTAATCCTGACCCTGACAACAAATGGAGCAATCCCCAGGGTAGATTCACCTAATCTATCTAGAGTTCGCCTGCAATCAAGCCGATCGGAACCTGTCTGCTGACAGAACCTCTACGGAGGTTCCCCTGTGCACAGGTAATGATGGCTAACATCTCTGCCTGAAACACGGTGCTATGCTGACCTAGGGAGAAGCTGACGCTTGCTCTCGGTCCATCACCATACAGGGTGTCAATTTTAAAACTTGCAGTCGGCCATATTTTCCAAACTAAAGAAGATATTGAAAATCGCGCAAAATCGTTTCGGGGGTATCGAGGGGGAACCAGAATGACGTTATGAGAGACAACCCCCCACCCCTCTTACCGCCAGCCCCACCTCTTCAAAAATCCTAAATGGCAACCCCATACTTTTGTTTATGATATAGTATATACAGGGTGTATAATATTATTGTAAAATAAGATTCAAGTTGTGTTTTTATAAATTTTACTTAGAATCTTGGAGTCACGACTGTCTGCAGCTACCCGCGTGCATACCAAGAACCCTAACAGAATTGGCGCCCGAGCAGGGCCGTAAGGTGATACTGTCCCGAAGACCCATGAGAACATACCCTTCTCCAATAACGAAACAGGTAGAAAGCTTGACCAGGGGGATGGAGAAATTACTTGGCAGTCCAGATATGATGGAATTAAGGCCTAGAGAAAACACACCATCATAAAATTGTGTCTCTCCCCGGTGGTGACCACAGGGGCAAATCCAGCAGATGCCACTTCAACACTTCCACAATTAGATCCAAACGTTTGAATCAGGGTGTAGTTACGATGCTACCATCACCTCCAGAACACTTGGGGAGGACATGCGAAGACGTCACTCCATTAATAGGAGAGTTCGATCATCTTGGGATACAAAGGTTACCAAGGCGATCTGACCCTAAGGACTACGTGCCTCAGACCATCAATAACCAGCCCGAAAGTATTCCGTCATTGACCAGGAAGCAGCGTCGAAATAGAAGACGAATTTCCATTCCTATAGGTAATGGCACATGCTCGACTGTTGTCACCATCGGTGAGGGACACAAACTAATCATGACTAATAGCGATGGTGTGTTTGCTGTCGGTCTTAATTCCATCAAATTTGGACTGCCAAATAATGTCTCCACCGGAAATTCCCCTAGATCAAGGCTCATATTCGTGGTATTTGCAGATTGCAGGAAATGACAATAATTTTCTTATTGGCTGTATACCGCTTCAGCTTTCCTTATGTCAAAGTTCGTCTGTCGACGTAGTGTTCTTCGAGAGTACATACTGCGGACTAATATTGTAGTTTGTGCGATTGCAAAACGTAATTAATTTGTCATCGATAGAAAGCAACTCATATACCGCTCATACGAAGGCGGACTGTGCTTCCTTACATGGAATAAAATCACCTCCAACCACCTTCCAAATTAATCCCTTTCTTGCAGTTCTCAATCATAAAAATCAACAAATCTCAAATTCACCCCATATATTGCTGTGTGAAATGGCATGCGGTCACTACGCCACCCACAAAACACCTATCCAGATAGCACACAACAAATAAAATTACTTGCAATAACCAATTTGCATGAAACTCTTAAAATCGCTGGTCATTCTAAAATCCTGGACTCTTTCTAATACGAAACCGATACAGAACTGTTCATTTAAACACAACAAAAAGTTGTTTGATAATTGCTGCAATAAAAAGAGGTGACAATCCCAGCGAGAAAAATACTATCACAACAAAATGGCCAAAAACGAACCGCCAAAACAGGTTATTATTATTATTATGGTCGGTGTTTCTTGTGAGAACTCAGGTCTAGCCTGGTTAACTAATCGCACGGATTAAAATCAAGTAACGATCAGTGTCTGTGTCTGTGTCTGGTGAAGTTATGTAGGGTCCTAAAAAAAAAAAAAAAATTATTATTATTATCGGTGTTTCTTGTGAGAACTCAGGTCTAGCCTGGTTAACTAATCGCACGGATTAAAATCAAGTAACGATTAGTGTCTGTGTCTGGTTC